>NW_026068316.1:90874-112513 GCF_014885135.2 Alexandromys fortis
TACTGGCGCTCCAGGCAGTATCGCTGAGACAGGATCTTTGTGCTGGCTAGTCTTAAGTCAATTTGACACAAGCTAGAGTTATCTGAAGGAAGGGAACCTTCCTTTTCAAATGAGAAAATGCCTCCATAAGATCAACTCTAAGGCATTTTCTTAATTAATGATTGATGGGGGACAGCCCAGCCCATTATGGTGGGGTGCCGTCTCTGGGCTGGTGGTTCTGGGCTCTATAAGAAACAGGAGGAGCCATGAGGAGCAGCATCCCCCCCCATGGCCTCTGCATCAGCTCCTGCCTCCAGGTTCCTGTCCTGACTTCCTTCTATGATGAACGGCGATATGGAAGTGTAACCCAAGTAAACCCCTTTATTCCCAACTTGCCTTTTGGTCATGGTGTTTCATCGCAGCAACAGAAACCCTAAGATACAATGTGCAGTGAGCCCTGGCTGAACTGAATTTACTGTGTAGGTCAAGCTGGATTAAAAATCACAGAGATCCACCTGTGTCTACTCTCCTGCGTGCTGTGCTTAAAGGCATGCATCACCACACCTGACTTGGAGAAAGTTTTCATCCTCCATAGATGGATATCTTTAAAAAGGAGTCAGGCCTGAGGGTGCACACCTGTCATTTGAGACACTCAGAGCTGAGGCAGGAAGAGTGAAAATCCAAGGGCTGCCTGGGCTACATACAGAGTGAATAGAAAGCTAGCCTGGGTAACTTAGTGAGATCCTATATCAAAATAGAAAATAAAAATAAAGAGGTTAGAAGAAAAAAAAACTTCCTTTTATTCCTGAATATGATGTCTGGAACAATGGTAGCCATTTTGCCACTAAGAGCAGAGTTAGAGGAGTAAAATCAATGAAATGCATTGTGGGCAGAAGAGTGAGAAGCGAGGGCCTGCTTCCTTCTCATTAGCCAACGGACGGAGCCAATTCTGGGCTTCCCCACACAGAAAGGAGGAGCAGGGTATTGAGTGAAGACAGTTAAAGCCTGGAGAGTTAAGGTGTTGTCCCTCGTATCTCGGAGCGCCTCCATGTCTCCACCCACACTCAAGGGTGCGATGTCACCGCTGTATACTCCAGATCTGGCCCTGTGTCTGGAATATAGGAGGTTCTTTCTGTGTAGACGCAGTAGGCCAGGGCCTGAGTGTGGCTGTGGTGTGGTGGGACACCAGGGAGAGAGAGAGAGAGACTTTTCAGTGTGCTGGGAACAAGTGGAGAAGGGCACTGGCTGTAAGTTACTGTCCATCTTAAAACTAAGAGCCAAGAAAGAGGAGGCTCACTGAGACCAGACAGGGTTGGAGCTGTCTCACTGAGCCTGGCTCTGAGCCTCAGAGGCACTCAGCTAGGGGTGAGGCTGGTGCCTCACCCGAGTGTTTGAGTAGATAGATAAGCTCCTATCTCCATCCATGCTGGCTATGGGCATGCTGCTGGATGAGACAGGATGGACCACTGGTGCCCACCCCAGAGGGCTGCAGGAAGATCAGCCCACATTCTAGGAGCTAAGAAAAGAGCTTTAAGTCTATCAGTGTAGCTGTTAGCATCCCTACAGAGGGGCTGGGGCCCAAGGTCACTGCCCAAAGACAAGCGAGTGACCTCTGACCATGACTACAAACTGGGAACCTTGGGGCATAAGTTGATCTGGTCTGGACTTGCTTTGGGTGCACAAGCAATAAAGGCAAAAATAAAATTTTAGGGCGAATCCCCTGTTGTAAAAATATTGCATCTTATTATTTTTAAAATTGTGGATGTGTCTGTTTATCACTAGTGCAGTGTCCATGGACATATGGTCCTGTAACTTATATCTGCCAATCAAAATAGAGAACCACCCATTTATCCCCCTATTAGCCAAATTCCTCCTTCTCTTGAGCCCCATAAAAGGAAGCCTCAAATAATAATCAGGGCCCTGGAGCACCCTCGCTCATGAGGCAAGCTGTCAGTATTGCTGGCCTGCCTTCCTGCTCTGCTTTGGATAAAGTGTCCATGCTACTCTTGTGAACCGTGTGAAACTTCATTTTGACTCCTTTAATAAGAGGTGAAGAACCTGGAAACACCTGGCCCACGTCCCATCCACTGGTAACACAGGGAGGGTGGTATGTTGGGAGAGGCTGGGCAGCTGCCAGAAGTTTCCCCTAGGAAGCCATGCAGCCTGATGTATGCCCTACTCAGAGGGAGAGACTTAAGAAATGTCTGTAGGAAGCTCTGAGTCCTAATGTAAGGTGGATCCTTACTTCCTGTTGCTCTTGTTTCCCATGTGTATGTTTTCCTGGGGGACTTATTCCATGCTGGACCATTAGAGCAATTCAATAAGACCTAAGGGGCCAGAACTGGAAGCTGCTTCTCTAGGGAGCCTGCTTCTCTAGATCCTTCAAGATCCCTTTGAGGTATGTGCCACTTGGAGTCCTCTGGCTCATTGACAGTCTCCCTTCCTCTGCTGCACAGTGCCAGTGGTGCAGTCCCTGGAGTGACAGGGTTGCATCTGCAGAGGACAGTGGGAATAAGTCCTCCAGGGCCCATGTGCACACGCTGTCTTTGCGGAGGCTTCTTGGGAACTCATTTCTGACTGCCAACTGCTGCCTCTCCCAGGGGCAGGACAGCCTGACTGAATGTTCCCCAGTGTCTGTTGGAAAGTTCTGGGCAGTCAGAGATGTCAGCATGGGCTATGGAGGTCTGGGGCCCAGGGAGGATTTGGGTCTGCCAGCAGGACATGGGTACATGGACAGTGAGCACCCTTTCTTTTCTGACCACCAGCTGGCCCTGTGCCCTGATGAGCCCTGACAAGAGATCACACAGAAAAGGCACCAGACTGTGACAGGTGAGAGGATGGCAGGTCCCAATGTGGGCTGGAGGCCACTCGCAGTGACACAGGGAAGTGAGCTGCATCTCTACTTTTTCCCCTGCCTCTTGCTTTCTGCTGCAGGGGGATGGTCTAGAGTTCTCCCACACAGAATTCACTCTAGGTCTGCCCAATGGCAGGACTTTAACACCAGGGACTGATCACCGGCTGGTACCGAATAAGTAAGAGAAGCAGAGCGGGGATTAGCTCCCAGTGTACCATAGAGTCATCAGAGTGCAGAGACCAGGGCAGCCAAAGCACCCCATACCAACGTAACGCCTTCTTAGAGAGAGCTGCGACCATGGAAGGGAGTTCAGTTTACTGGGAGCAGGAGTAATGGGGGACATAGGTCACTGCTGGAGGTGAGCCATGAGCTGGGTAACTGATAAGCCGCCACCAGGGGTCTGCAGGGGGCGGTGTTAGGAAAGCAAGCCTGGAGTGTTAATCACTGGAAATCATCATCATTTAACCAAAACGGAGGAACTTTTGAAAATGTCCTGGGCATGCTTAACACCTGCCCTATAATAGTTTCAGATCTAATAAAATTATTATAACCCCCCCCCAAAATGCTGCTGGAAGCCCACAAGGGTACCCTGGCTGTTTTCCTATTAGCCTTCATCACAGCCTCCTCAGACAGATGAGGGAAGGGAAGGTAGAGGAAAGGATAGGCAAGAAGTCAACAAGTCAAATGGCTTGGTTAGGCAGAATGCAGGTTTAGCTCGGCACTGGTGCCTATCTCAGCTTGGTGATTCCTCTGCTTGGCTGAGGCAACAACATTGTCCCTAATAGCTTTGTTCTCTAGGCACTGAGTTAGACCTAGTCAAACCCAGAGGCTCACAGTGGGGTCCAGAGGATAGCAGTCCTCTCCACATATACTGCCCCCCCCCCACCGATTGCAATAACACATCTTCACACATTGCACAAATATTGCACAACGGGAGACTGGAACTACAAGCCTCTCACTCACTGTTCTGGGAGCCAGAGGGAAGCAGGTGAGGCTGGTGGGAAAGCAGACAGAGCAGTCTAAGCAGGGCAAGTGAGCAGAAGGCTTAGGAGAGAGGCCAGCAACTGACGCCTGCTGACTTATAGAGATTCCTTGGTTGGGAGGACCCCAAGTACCCTTCCCAGGCTTGAAAAGGGCCTGTCATGTAGGTAAGTATTGTCCCCAGGTATGAGGGCAGGGTGACAAGGGGGCAGGTCACAGTGCCATCTGTGGAGGAATGGAGGGGTTCGTCAGGGCAGGGACAGGAAGCCAGGGGAGCAACAGTGGGCAGGACAGCAGGCAAGGTCCAAGACTGCCTTAAGAGGGACTGAGGGGAGCAGGCTCATGCTTATAATCTCAGCCCTTTGGAAGCTGTGGCAGGAGGATCACTGCAAGTTTGAGGACAGTTTGAGTTGCACAGCGAGATCTTGTATCAAAACATCACGAAAAGAGACACTGAGCCACCTTCTGAGGATCACTCAACAAGTTGGTCCTTGGATACCCCAGGGATCAAGGGTTCAGTGATCAGATGGTGGAGGGCAGCTCCAAGCCCCACAGCAGCCTGTCAGGAAACTCGTCTGCTTGTGCGGGAGCTGTGTCGAGGGAGCCGCTGCAGTGTCTCCTAACAAGTCCCAGTCACCATGTTAACTAGTGGCTGGGGCCTGACCCAGAGGAGCAGAGCCCACCTTCACACTCGAGGCCTCAGCAGTAGGGACCTCATTTGTTGTCATGACAACGCAGGCACCTTCTGCATCTGTCACTTGAAGACCCTAACTTCTCATGGAAGGGTTGGGGGTGGTGGTGGCGGCAGGCAGTCTGGGCCCACCTAGGGTTAGAGTGTGGATGAGGTTAATCTGCCAAGGGTCAGGGACCAGGAGACCCCTTACTCTAGCTCCCTCATCATCTGACCTAATTACCCCCCATGGGTCCAGTGCCACAATGGCACCCCAGCTAGCAGAAGAGAATGGGGGTCAGACAGCCTGTGCTCAGCTGGCCTCTACACTGTGAGGTGCTCCCCAAAGGCTTTGAGCCGGCAGGGGATGTCGCATGTGACTATGTCAGGTGTCTTCCTGTCCACGTGGTGCCTGGCAGCAGCTGAGGAGCTGGCGAGCACCTGCAGCCATTAACTCCCTCAGGCTGGGCTGAGGAGAAAGGCAGGGAGCTGCTATAAACTCTGGATTCCGGTGGGCAGTGCTCCCGGCACTTGCTCTGGGCGAGCTATGGTGCCTCAGTTTCCCCTTTGCTGTTGTCTTTCTGCTCAATCCTGCCCAATTCCTTCTTATCATGGGAACTGATTTCTAATAAATGACCCTCAGATGCCCCAGCGCATAGGTGAGGCAGGAAGTGGTGGTCCCCTGCTGTTGGGTGAGGTAGGCAGGCAGAAGCAGGTGAGTGAGGGTACCCTGTGGGTGACACAGGTGGGTGAGGGGCTCCTGTAGATGGGGGAGGGTACCACACTTAAGAAGGCCTTTTGAAAGACAGCCTAGGTGGATTCTATAAGCCATCTTGTGAACTTGGAGCCCCCAGGTTCAGGGAAATCCCACCAAAAGAAAAGCAAAACAAAAACAAAAAAACAGGGGTCCCTGTGACAGCACTCCTCCTGTGACATCCAGTCACTTAGTAGGCCACCCAGGAGTTTGGCCAGGGCCCTTTGGTTGAACCAGCTTCTGGAGGACTTGGCTGTGGAGGCTCACAGGAACTTCCCTCCTAATTGGGTGGTGAGGACAGCTCCCAAGGAAACTTCATCTGACAGCTGGGCGGACCAATCAGAGGGCTCTTCTCAGCCTAGCTCTGCTAATCTGGTTCCGGCTGCCTTGCAGGGGTGGCTGCCACCATCACTGGAGTCTTCTGTTCTCAGGTTTCAGGTGGGGCTCATGCTGGGCTCTCAGAGCTGGTGATGTGGTCTAGGGTGGTACCCTGACTGTTGTTCTGCCCATGGCCGCCCTGACCCTTGACTCCTTCTGGCGGTCACAGCCTCCAGAGGGACTCCAAACCACACCAGACTCCCTTTCCTCCCTAGCGCCTCCATCCTCTGTTGCAGCCTTTAGATGGAGTGAGAAGTCTTTGTGCTTAATTAAGAAGCATGGTCCCGCCAATGGGAAAGCGGGAAATGGCTGGGCTGTTTTACAAATACAAACAATTCTTGTTCATTATCCCTTAATTGAGGCAACAAAGGCCCTGGAACACATCCATCAGAAACACATTCATGTACATTATCAGAGAGGACTGGCTTTAGTGCTCACAAAAGGAGTAGCACGTGTTCAAAGCAGGAGTTACCCGCAAAGGGAAACAAAGGCCCTGGAGCCCAAATACTGCGGAATTAGCCCAATTACACAGCTGACGAGGCCGGGGAGAAGTTTCCTGGCTCCTGGCCAGTTCTCCTTTGAGTCTCCTGTTACAAGGCTCACTCTCCTTGTACCACATGGGGTGTGGGCTTAGAAAAGAACTTCATAGATCTCCTTTGAGCCCACTTTGAGGCCCTGGTGGAGACCTAAGAAGTGGGGAGCTGATGTGGGCTCTCTAGGCCCTTCGCACTAACCTAAGTCAGAGAAGCAGCCTGGCTGGCCTTGTCACCTCCCTCCTGTCTCTGTATGTCTATGTTTCTTAGGGTTTTTACCTCCAGCCTATGGCTGGCTAGAGCTTGGATTAATTTTTTGTTTGGTTTAAGTGTATGGCTGTGGGGCTGGGCCTTCTGCACCCCGAGGTTACACAAGTGAGTTTTGGGATCTCAGAGGACTTTGCATTTGTTCCTGTTCAGGACAGTCTGTCTGGTCACTGAGGGTGGAGTCCCTGTTCCAGAGTGGTGCGTGGCTCCCAACCTGGCTTTGGAGTCTGACTCCCCCTCACTGCCTGGGCTTCCTTACCCACTCCGAGTTCTTTGCTGGACATCTTCTCAGCAACCACACAGCATCCCAACTGGTCCATGACTGTTTATCTACATAGCACCAAGTGCTCACTCAGATGGCTCCCAGGTCCCCATTATGGGTGACTCTGACTTGGGCATCTCTGTACCCCGAGAACTTATAGTTCTCAAGATTCTGAGTTCTGGTTGGCACCACAGATCAGCACCCGGCTGTTGGGAGATGTGGGAGGCTGTAGGGACTTCGGGACAGGGGAGAACCTGGATGAGCTGTATGAAACTGAGTGGGATATTGGGGGTGCTAGGGCCGGGGAAGGAAGTGGGGGTGGGCATGCTTCACAGACTTAAGGGGAATATTGGAGACTAGGAGGACTGAGGGTGGTTAAAGGGGTGGCAAGGAGCCCGAGAAGGCTGTGAACCTCCCAGCTATGGCAGAAGGAGAGGTTCAGAAACTCCTTCACCTGTGTCACCATCTAGGGCTGCTGCCTTGCCATCCTGTGGTCACACACAGGGCATGCTCTCCAAATCACATGCTAGCAGCCCACACTCATAGACAGGAGGCAGCAGGCCCTACGTGTCCACCCCTAGGTGAGCATTCCCCTGTCCTCTCTGGATGAAATCGGAAATACACATTTTTTTTCTGCTATTTCCCCATAACCAGGTCCTTTGGAATCTCACCTTCAAGCACCAACACTCTTCAATATTTCTTCTAAATAGAGACAGGGCTTCCCCAGGAGGCACTCTAAGAACGAAGAGATTTTCCACTGCTTTTCAGGTGTAATTTCTCTGTTGTCTCTTTGGCTTAGCGAGACAAAAGGATTTATTGGCTCATAAAACTAAAAGACCCAAGGTAGACTTCTGGCGTGGCTGCATCCAGGTGCTCTGGTGATGCCAACAGCACTTTCCTTTCTCCCAGCTTTGTGTGACTTGGGACACTGCTTCCCAAAGCAGTAGTGGAAAGGTCATGCAGGGCCCTGGGTCTTCTCCCCAAGGTTGGCCATCCTCTCCCAAAGAGTCACCTTCTTCCCAACAGTGCTGACCAAAGTCCCCACAGATAATCCTGATTGCCTCCGTATTGCTCAATAATTCTGAGTGGGTCACTGATTGATCAGGTCTGGTCCTACACCCACCTGAAGACGGCTTCACTACCCCAGCTACCCTGACAAGGATGGAATAGTCCTACCTGTTACCTCCATGGCAACAATTCAGCCCCTGTCCAACTTGCAGAATCTATGCTGGGTACCCAGCTCCACCTAGAAGAGGACTTGTCCTCCAGGTGACTATAGACAGCAGGGCATCTGTGGCCCAGGGATCCTTCCTAGCATACCCTTGCCTGTAGGTTGCCTCCCAGGACTGTCTCTCCTTGGCATTGTGGTTGTTGGAGTCAGGTCTCCTAGACCAGCCGGGAGAGCAAGATGGACCGACAGTTATCACAGTGACCTGGGGACTGGATGAGGCTCAACCCAGAGACACTCTGTTCAGAGTCCTGCTCACTTCTGGCTTCCTCTGACAGATCCTGGCAAAGCAGATCTTTCTAGAAAGCTATGTGGTACTGGGAAGTTCTCCATTAGCCCTGTTTCCTTCTTGGGGATTAAAGGTCTCTCCTGGCACCTCTCTCTGTCCTCAGCAGGCAGACGACTTTCCTCAAAGGTGGGCCTGACTGTCCTAGGCCCCTCAGTTGCCCCAGGCCACAGTGAGGCCATGAGCCTGGCTTTCTAGACTCAGCCTGAATCCCAACTACCCAGGATTTTCCCACTTGCCTCCAGGCCTCTTCCCAGCTCTCCACTCTGGGGGCCCCGGTGGGAGAGATGTCTCCTTAACGCTGATTATCCTCCATCTTGGCCTCTCTGCTCCCCACTCTTCATCCCACCTTCCTGTGGAAGCCGTCCCCCACATCTGTTCTTTTCTCTTCTCTCCGGAGGGGGTGTCAGGTGTCAGTCCTTCACTGCTCCTTAATATCGTCATTTGTAAGAGGAGCAGGTGTCAGGTGTCACAGGTGAATGTTACAGCTGTCTATGGCAAGCAGTCTTAATGGGAGGATGACAATGAAGTCCAGGTCCCCAGGTGAGCCATATGGAGGCAAGCCATACTCAGGGTGTTCATCCTCCGTCTTGGAAGCCACAAATTCCGCCTCCATTGAGTACCCGAGGGCCACCGCATCCTTTAAGCACCACTCCCTGGGGAGCAGATCCACTGTGTCCGCTAAGCCTCCTTCCCACAGCCATTCCTACCCTCAGAGTGTCCAGGGACCTACGAGCGCTGGGTGACTGGCAGAGGTCACAGAGCTTGGCCCCAAAGTGCTGTAGCCAGAAACCTCTCTCCATGTCTACGCTAGCCCCATGGTGATGGTGACCTGTCCTCTCAGAGCTGGCAGATCCATGACGAGCTGCATGGAGAGGGAGACCATGCACAGAGGAAGAGGAGGCCACCTGGTGTTTCAAGCCGCAGCACCTCCCTGGGGTCCACGATGGGACCTGTATCTTGTCCCACCCACAGCCCTGGTGTCTGAATCAACGGCTCCAGCCCTGCCGTGTTGAAAAGCAGTTTAGGTGGAAAGGCTGACTGGGGAATTTCGAGCTCCTGACTCGAGGGTTGCTCCCAGGGAGCCAGTCTTGTCCCTCAGCAGAATACGTGGGTGAATGGCAGGCTTCCACCTTTCTTCTGGTCCTGAGTGTTACAGGCGATCACAGGTGGACAGTGGACACCATGTCTGATAGCTGTGCAGGCCAACCCTCCCTTGCCAGGGGCCAGACTACAAGGCCAAGCGACCCTGCAGATGGTTCCAGACGACCCTCAAGGTGCCCTGCAAACACTGGCCTGGGGAAGACCAGCTTCTGAAGGTCTTGGACAGCACGCTGGGGTGGACTTGTGTGTTGGGCCTCAGGTTGTGTTTCTCTGCTTACTGTGGGTACCACTACGGTCAGTGTCTATGGGGTGTGACCCTGACGGCTGGCTTTGGTTCACCCATAGGAAAAATGATGTCCCCTCTCACTACGGTTTGGATTGGAAGTGTCCCCTAAAGGTCCCTGTGTTGAAGACTTGGTTCCCCAACTTGTGGTGCTGTGAAAGGTAGCAGAGTCAATGCTAAACTAGGGTGTGGTGGGAGGAAGTGAGATGATGGGAGGTACTTTGGGAAGGGAGATTGAGACCCCCCCCCTTCCTCTGCTTTTGTTTCCCAACCACCAGTAAGTGAGCAGCTTCCTCCATCACTGTCACCGCACCGCCTCTCTATCCACCCAACAGTGGTCTGAAACCTCCAAAGCTGGGAGCCAAATAAACCTTTCGTCTTATTAAGTCGACATGTCAGGTGTTTTTGCAGTAACACTAGCTGCACTTGTGCCTTCCTTCAGCAGGGTGAGTGGCTGGGGAAGCATCAAGGGGAGCCTGCGGTTTTTCCAGTGTTCTCAGCCTGACTCCACTCTTCACCCAGGCCACCAGGAATCTTACAGCTGCTTGTGTCCAAATCTCTGCCCCTTCTTTTTCCACTTACTTTTCTGGTTTTTTTGGTCTTAATTTTATTCTCTGCTTATCATTTATTATCAACTGTCACAATCTATTTTTATATTCAAATTAAAAAAAGACACAGATGGCAGATTAAGTGTACTTCCCCTCCCCACCACTCTGAATCCCTAGGAACGGCAAGGGCAGGCCTCTTTGTCTCTCCTGTTCTGTCTTCTCTCTTTCATGAGTCTTGAACAGCTCTGCAAAACTGTCAAGCCACGAATTCTAAGCAAAGTCCAGCTTCTGAGCACCAGTCTGCAGAGGGGATTGCACTGGTAGACAATGTGAGGGTCCCCAGACTCCTGAACACAAGGCAGGGCCCGGGTCACTGTCAAAGGACTGGGCAAGGCCATCAGCTGACACCTTCTGTGTGTTAAGGGGGAGTTGAGGCATTTTGCTGGGGGCAGGAAGCAGCAGAGTGTTCTTAGTGGTGGGTAGATATAGGACCATGAAGATCCCAGGGCCCAGAAAACAAACCTTTGAAGAGAACTCACGGGACACTCTGGCCTGTCCCTCACAGCCATGGTAAACAGAGGCAGAACCCACCAATGGGCAAAGCTCAGACACCAACAGATGCATCTGTGTGTGGACCCCAAACCCTCACAGAGCACTGGTAGTGACAGGGCCAGCACTAGTGAGAAATGGCCACCGAGGAGGTGTGGCGGCACAGACCTCCCTACAGACAGCCCCACAATATTGCATTCATCCCTCTACCAACCGGTTCTACCCCCCATCCCTGGCCTCTCTGCCCACAAAGCCAGAACCTGGGAGGCACAAGAGGGGCAGAGGTCTGTGTGCTGTGGAACCCAGAAGGCCTTGGCTTCCAGGGCACATTTCTACTTCTCCTGGTGTCACCGGTAGCGAAGTGCTTCTGTATTTGGGGTGTCCACAGTGCCTTGGTGAGTGTGAGTTTGTGCCTCTTTTTGTGGCTGTGACCAGGCCCTCAGTGGGGTACAGATGTGGAAGAGGACCCACTTGGTCAGAGGTGATGTGTGGTTGGCTAGTCTCTTTCCCAAATGGCCAAGCAGTTTACTTTCTACCAACTGTAAGGATGGGCAAAATCTCACAAACTCTGCCTCTAGGTGAAGAGCTACAGGTGGCTGAGGAGAACCGGAGACTCAGTCTTCTCCAGGCTTGAGCCTCCTGATACATTATCCAATCCCACGTGGTCTGCCTAAAACACATTTATGTGTGCATCCCTCACAAATGGCTTCCGTAAGTTGTGTTCACACACGGTCCTGTCCACTCTACACTGAGCGGCATCTTTCCTTACTGCTTTGGTCTTTCTCCTCTGATGGAACTCCTCTCTCAGATGTCCATGTGGCAAGTATCCTCCCTGTTCTATGTCCCGTGTGCTCATTTCTGAGTGGTGTCTTTTGACATCAACAAGTCCTCGTGGGGCTCCAACCAATCAAATTGATGGCCGTTGCATCCCTCCACGTCTTCACGTGGCAGCCCTCCTAAGTCCTGCTCCGTGACCTCGTTTATTTAGGGCTACGTTTTTGACGCCGGCTCTGCACTGAGTTCGTCTCAGTCCCTCTCTGGAACTCTTTACCCCCTCACTCCATTTTCGTACTCAGTGGGCTGCCATCATTTACTTTATTATTATATATGAAGTTATTATTTGCTTACATGTTAGTTTGCTATCCAGCGCCCTCACCCACCTCCCACCCTCTCTTTCGTAGACAAACCTACGATTAGTTCCGAGTCTTTGGTGGCTCCACCCTCTCCAGCTTATGTTTCTCAGTATGTGGTATAACCTTTACTGACCCAGAAGGCTGCTCCAGTTCCAGCCATCCCATCTCCATTTCTAATGAGGAGGAAAGAAGGTCAAGGGAAAGCTCATGTTTTCAACCACAGGACATTTGAGAGGAAGCTGATGTGGCCTTTGTGTTTGTGTCCCGCCCTCATTCACATACTGAACCTTTCAGAAGTGACTGCACCGCAGAAGTGGCACCTAAAGCTGAGGCCTGGCACAGTCTGTCGGGCAGCTGGCAGTTCCTGGGATAGGATCCCACCCCTCGTACTCCATGCTGCCTCTGTGAGGCAGCCCGGACCTAGGGCTCCTGGAGCCTCCTGGTCCCTAACTGATCTGGGATGGGAAGGGGCTCAGGTCGATTCCTGTCCTGCTGTGGGTCACAGAGATGGGACAGCATGTGGGACATCAACACTGGTGTGGGGGGAAGGCCTGTGGGAACCCCGAGAGATTCCTCCCGAAGACGTGGATCCAGCGGCATAGCCCCTTAATTGGCAGCCCTGAACATCAGTTGTTCGTAAGCGCGGCTTGGCATGAATCACCTGGGGATCTTGTTAAGAATCCAGAGCTTCTTCTGAGCCAGTAGATTCAGGGTGATATATCTGGTTACAAGTGACAGAACATCAACTACCTGAGGCCACGGGGAATTGATTTGAAGGCAGGGTTGGTGGGGGCAGGCTGAAGCTGCAAAGAGCCTGGGCAGGATGGTGGGAGCCTCTCTCAGTTCTGCAGGCCTGGCCACCACCCTGGGGTATCTCTGCCATGATCCCAGTGGCTCTACAGACCCCTGAAAGACTTCAGCCTTCCTGAAACCTGACCTGATAGCTGAGACCACAGGCTAAGGCTGTGACTCACAGGGCTTAGGCTCTGTTAATTTAGCAGGGCACCTGCTGGTGTCCCAATGCCTGGGCCCAGAGGCTGTGCTTTCAAAACGCTAGCCTGAGGTCCCACCCTGTGGCCAGCCTACAGATCCTTGCTGAAAAGAGAACCCCAGCTGGCTCTCCCTTGTGGCTTCAGGGCAGCCTCTAGATGTTCTCTTGGGAGAGATCTAAGCCTGCTCCCCAGCAGAGCTAGTCAAGGATTGGGAGTGCCTCAGAGCCTGTAGGCCTGTGATCCCCCTCAGTGAGTCCTTGGCTGTGAGCAGAGGTCACGAGGTCAGCACAGTGATACTTCCTGTGAGACACCGTGCACAGGGACCTCGCTAAGGTCCTCTCTTGTCCCCCTGAGATCCTCCCTTGCCAGTCCTCCCCAGTCCCACTGAGGTTTTCAGCTCAGCACCCCAGGGAGCTGTCACTGCCCCACCTGGGCAGGGAGAAATAAAACTTTGCAGCTTGGCTTCTGAGGGCCCCTCCCCCTATTCCCGCAGCCCTAACAACGGTGCCCCCTTCTGATAGACTGAGATCCTGCACCTCACCCTTCACTGACCCATAGACAAGCGCTGCAGGCTGCAATTTAGGTTCTGGAATCTCATTCTGCCTCCAACTGTTTAAAAATGGAACCGGCCATCAATAATTAAACTCAGAGTGGGCACTAAAAGTCCGGTTTCAGCTCCTCTTGAAAGCATGGCTTGGTTTGTCCTTCTGAGCCTGTACCTGCCCACATGCAAAAGAAGGCTCAGGCTTCCCCAGCACCCAAGGGAAAGGACTCCAGGCTCCTCTATGGTCCAGCATGGAGGGTGTCATCCCCCAGGCTCTTCCAGTACCCAGGAAGGGGACATTCCTTAGGTTCCCCTAGTACCCAGGAGGTTCTATTCCAGCCATGCCCCAAGGCTCCTTAGCAGCCTACATTGCCCCCTTGTTCCCTGCTAGGTGTGTGGCTCTTCTGTTGGGAGGATGGGATTGGTTCTGGTCTTTCTACCACCCTGATAGCCAGCACTCCCTGCCGGAGTAGCCACTTTGGGCTCCAGCTTCTGCTAGCATGCAAGCCTAGGGAGGCTCTGTGTTATCTACAGTGGTCCATAGTGGAACTCCTGAGGGTCTCCAGGTTGGCCTGTCATACTGTCTCTGAGGGTGACCTTTGCCCTGACTCTAACCTCTGACCTCAGCATTTTTCTTTTTAGATTCCTTCTGCAGCCATCTTCAGGCAGATGTGAGGAGCCTAGGGCTCTGGGGACAGGTGCAGCGAGGCAAGGCAGAGGTCAGGAACAGAGCTGGGGCTGAGCTCTCGCCTGAGGCCCTTTCCTTCCCGTGTGGGACTGCATTGGCACCTTGAGCTTGGGCTCATCCTTAAGGGACCCCTGGCCTCCCCAGAGCTGCTTTGTGTAGTAGACAGGTCTCACTGTGTACTTTATGAGCCCTGCTGGAGGGTTCAGAACAGCACCCCAGAGGCAGAGTTATTCTCACTTTTAGGAAGGGACAGGATGGTGTCAGGAGGCTATGCCTGTTGTGGGCTCTGTCTACTTCAGAAGGAAACTGATCATGATCAGAGAGGCAGAGTGGCAGAAGGAAGGGAGGACGGTGCAGCCTGATGAGAGCCTTCTGCCTGGGAGAGGGGGAGAGAGGCAGAGAGGCAGGAGGAGGGAAGGGAGGAGGGGAAAGGTGGCCCGGACCTCAGCCTGGAACATCAACCTCCACTCCAGCTATGCCCAATCCCAAGTTCTCTCTTTCTCTCATTTCTTCCCATGCCTTGTCTCTCTGTCTCTGCGATCTCGCTGTGTCTCTTCCTGTTCTGGCTGCCTGTCTCTGCTTCACTCTGAGTAACCACTCTGGCGTCCTGAGGTCTCTGTCTCTGCGATCTCGCTGTGTCTCTTCCTGTCCTGGCTGCCTGTCTCTGCTTCACTCTGAGTAACCACTCTGGCGTCCTGAGGTCTCTGTCTCTGCGATCTCGCTGTGTCTCTTCCTGTCCTGGCTGCCTGTCTCTGCTTCACTCTGAGTAACCACTCTGGCGTCCTGAGGTCTCTGTCTCTGCGATCTCGCTGTGTCTCTTCCTGTCCTGGCTGCCTGTCTCTGCTTCACTCTGAGTAACCACTCTGGCGTCCTGAGGTCTCTGTCTCTGCGATCTCGCTGTGTCTCTTCCTGTCCTGGCTGCCTGTCTCTGCTTCACTCTGAGTAACCACTCTGGCGTCCTGAGGTCTCTGTCTCTGCGATCTCGCTGTGTCTCTTCCTGTCCTGGCTGCCTGTCTCTGCTTCACTCTGAGTAACCACTCTGGCGTCCTGAGGTCTCTGTCTCTGCGATCTCGCTGTGTCTCTTCCTGTCCTGGCTGCCTGTCTCTGCTTCACTCTGAGTAACCACTCTGGCGTCCTGAGGTCTCTGTCTCTGCTCCACTCTGGCGTCCTGAGGTCTCTGTCTCTGCTCCACTCTGGCGTCCTGAGGTCTCTGTCTCTGCGATCTCGCTGTGTCTCTTCCTGTCCTGGCTGCCTGTCTCTGCTCCACTCTGGCGTCCTGAGGTCTCTGTCTCTGCTCCACTCTGGCGTCCTGAGGTCTCTCTCTGTCTCTCCCTGCGCACCTTTGTCTTTTCATGCTGCCTTCTTCCTCTTCGTCTCTGTCTTTTGCTCTCTCTGCTCATGGCTGTCTGTCTGCATGTCTTCTTGGGGTGGCTGGGTGTCTGTCTGTCCATCCTCTCATCTCAGGCAGCTGGAAGCATCCCCTGCGTTCATTGATGTGTGGTTGTGAGATTCCCTTTGAATACTGCAGCAGCCAGTTGCTGGTTGCCAAGGGAACGGGTCAGGAGAAATGGGGGATCCGAGGGGGGCATAGGGAGCCAGGCAGGGGGTGTGGGCACGCTTTTCTGTTTTCATCTTCTTTGCTGCGTTCTTTTTCCAAAGCACAGAGAAAGGACGACAATTTAAAATGATTTTTCAAGAATCAACACGGCAGAAATAATGGGTCCTAATTGTGCTGGACTAAAAGCTAGGCAGGGAGAGTGGCAGCTTCCTGGTGCCCAGAGAGAGCTAATGGCCAGACTCAGAGAGTGGAGCCACTCGAGGGCCAGGAGCTGCTGTGCCAGGTCCCTTGGCTGGCATTGCCCAAGGCCACCCCCCTCAGGCCTTGCTGAGAGCTTAGGATTCAGAGCCTAGAAGTCCCCAGAACCCCTACCAAGCAGGAGAGGCAGCTAGGTGACCACACACAGGGTACAGGCCTCCTGCCGCTTTCGAGTGGGAGGGGTTAGGCAGAGAGGCCTGGCTAGGCTATTGCAAGCCCTGGACATTCTCTAACAGCTTCAAAGAAGTGATCTTGGTCCCCTTTGCTCAGCCTGACTTCACCATCATGGGCATGAGCAGAATTGATGCTGGCGCAGTGCCCATCCTGGCCTCACCACCTGCACCCCAGCCTCTGCTATCCGAGTCAGCAAATCCTATGAATAGAACGAGGCAGGGCATCCACTCCCGGGATCACCAGGATTGTGGGGTTTGCACAAAAGGGAGAGTTCTGGCTGCAGACTCGGCCTGTGCAGTGCTAACACTTACCAGCTTCAACTGGAGGGAAACTGGGGGAAACATGGGGTCTCAGGGAACAAGCCCCACTTCTACCACATCAGAATGGACAGGACCCCGGCTGATGCATGAGCCGGGTACAGCAAGCTGGTTTCAAGGGAGAGGGCGGCATGAAGCACATTGGTAGAAGAAAAAGGTCCTCAGAAAAGGACTTCATGCTGAGGACGCCGGGAAGATTAAGCAGAAAGGCCTTGAAGACTACTCCCATCCCCAGCCACCAGGGAGAAACTGCTCCATCCTGGGACAAGCCATCTTAAAGCAGGACCCAAATCTGTAAGGGCATAAGCAGGGCCCAGTGCAGAAGTTCAATGCTCCCAATGCATTTGGCTTTAGTCATCCCATGTTTGCCATTGCCCTAGGTAGTCAGAAGCCGGTTTTCTGTCTGGGTTTTACCCCATCTGCCCCTCCTATTATCATCTTATAAAGTGCCCAGTGAGTCTAGTACCCAGCTGAGGACAGTGGCCTAGTCTTGTATATCTGACTTGACACTGTGTTCTCACTTTCTCCCCACCCACTTCTAGCCGTGGCTCCTGGCATGTGAAGCTGTCCTTCATAGCAAGTGGGGCTGGAGCCTTGGAGGTCTAAAGGTGACATAGCAGTGACCTTGTTCAGTGTGAGGGTCAGGGAGGCAACAGAGGTGGGAACAGCCACAGCCACAGAGCCCTCTGCAGAGAGGGAGAAATGGCAAAGGCCATGGGAAGGCCTTGAAGGGGTGGAGATGAGGGCGCTGGACCCTTCAGCTGTGGGGGAGCCTGTGTGATGGATGTCACACAGGCATGAGTGACTCCTTTTGGCAATGGATGTCTCTTCACCCATCCCCAATACCCTGTATCCTGCAGCAGGCTTGGATAGAGACCCACTCCAGGTCAACTCTGTTTGCATTCCGGAGTGACGGAATGTTTACTTTTTCCAGGGCTAGGGATGGAACCCTGGGTCTCATTTCTACAAAGCAAGTATTCTATGGAGTCACCCCCAGTCACAGTCTCTGTGACAGTTTTCTTTAGGTCCCTGTCTCTGCTAAGTTCCTCTTCTGGCATGAGCTCATCCCAGCCCGTAGGAAGCCTTTGTTTAACTTACTATTTCTGGTGCTTTTGTGACAAGGGGGCTTGCTGACCCTCCCAGGTCCCAGAGACAGGAAACGCTTCTGCCAGCATGTCTTTAGAGTAAACCAAACCCTTCCTCTGTGTGCGCTCACCCTCTGGGGCACTGTTTGTACCCTGTTCACCCCAGGCTCAGGCCAAATACCCTGCACAGTTGCAAGGCCAGAGCCCCAAAGTTATTCTACTGGTGGCCCTCGTCACCCCTTCCGTCAGACCACAGGAAGGGGCCTTGTCACCCTGACCTGCTGCAGGCTGGCATCTCCAACCTGTTAGCCTCACAGCCCCTGGCAGCAATACCTTGTAGACTGGATGCCTGCTTCCTGAAGTGAGGGAGCTCTCATTGAATCCAGGACCAAATACCAACACAAGCATCCTCACAGATGGGGCAGGAGAACAGCTGCCTACCCACCACCAGTAACTTCCCTCTCTTAGGAAAGCACAATCAGTGTGCCCCTTGTCCTGGTCCCTCTTCCACCGTCTCTGCACATCACCTGTGCGATTGTTTATCTAACAATTCTCTTCCTCTCAGCTGACTTTTGCAAAAGTCAGGGGTGTATAATTTACATAATTGGAGAGAGAATTTACATACAGTAAGATCTACCCCTCTAAGCACATAGTTCAATGGGTTTTGACAAATAACTACAGTGAGGTGGCTGCCACAGCAATCAAGGACCCCTCCCTCCCCGCAGTGCCAAACCAGCCTCCTACCCCTTTGCAGTTAATCCCGGCTGTCACCTCTGGCCCAGAACCCCAGATGTTGTCCTCATTACAAGTTGACTTGGGAGTCAGGCAGCATGTGGCTTCTGTGTCTGGCTTCCCCCATTTAGCATAATACTGCCTTAAAAAAATCAAGCTTAAACTCGCAGCCCCAGTGCCTTCTCCGTACTTCCTAGTACTCGCTTTTGTCAGGCTGTGCTTTCCTGCAGCGCCCCAGTGAGGGAGCATCCTCTGTCTAACCTAGGTGTTTTAAGGTCAAATTGGCGAGGCCCATATGCTGCGGCCTGATTCTCCCCGCTGAGGCAACTTCTGTCTCATCAACCTGACTTCTCTGAGTTCTACTGCAGTGGAGTCTGGCATCCTCCTCTGAGCATGGACGCTGTCCTCACAGGGCTATGTACCCAGATCTGTTCTTTCCCTGTGTGGCCAAGTCACTGATGCCTAGTGAACTGTTTCCACCTGAGTCTGTCAGGGGCAGATTTCTCTGAGCATCGGCACACAGTCTTTAGGCTGCATGGGTTTGGGTTCCTCACCGAGGAGCAGGACACTATGGTGTGGCGAATGTGTGCCTGCCTTTAGTGGCTGACCTGCTGTTTCCAGTGCCTTCAAAGACATCCCCAGCCCAGTCCAAGAGGTTTCAGGAGGCTGTGTCTTCGGCAGCATTCTGTGAGGTTTTACACAGGGGTGAACGTGCTAGGTGGTACATCTGGGACATCCAAAAACTGGTGACACTAATGTCATCATTCACAGTTCTCCTACACAACACCTTTAAAAAAAAAAAAGAAAAAGAAAACCAAACTTCTCTTGAATTCTTGATTTTGTTTGTTTGTTTATTTGTTTTTGTCCCCCCCCCATTACTGTAGACTGAATTTGGGGCCTTATGCACACTAGGCAAATACCAGGCAAAGACACTGCCACTGAGCTGTATCCCACCCATGTTTTATTTTGTGACAGGGTCTCACTACGTTGTCTGTGCTGACCTCAAACTGGTTCTGTTGTGCAGGCAGGCTTGAATTCACAGTCCTCCTCCCTTAGCCTCTGGTATAGCTGGCATTACAGGTTTGCACCACCATGCCTAGTGTTCCTTCACCTTTTTTGGGGGGTGTTTTTTGAGACAGGGTTTCTCTGTGTAGCCTTACGCAGCCTTGATTGTCTTAGAACTCACTCTGCAGACTAGGCTGACCTTGAACTCACAGAGACCTCTTGCCTCTGCCTTTGAGTGCTGGGATTAAAGGTGTGTGCCACCACTTCCCAGATCCTTTGCCTGTTTTTATTAGGGGATTTATCTTCCTTTTGAGTCACAAGACTCAACATTGTAGATGCAGTCCTTGGTCACATGTATGTTTGGTAAATACACTTTCCTGTCCTTGAAGCATCTAATCTTGATGAGGTCCTCAACTCACTGAAAACAGTGATATCATTTCCTAGTTTACATATGACTTGCTGTGACATAAGTCTCTTTTCTCTTGTCACCTGCACCCAGTCTCTGAAACTTCCTGTTGATGTCTACCATATCCCTGACTGGAGCTCAGGCTATTCCCATAGCCGTTTCTGAACACAGAGGAGTATGGGATCATGTAGGGAAGACGGGGAAGGGGAAGCAAAGCACTTCCTAGTGTTTCGGATGTACACGAGCTATGCTCCAAAAGAACAGGACCTAGGAGGCTACTTTGAGCTACTGGTAGAATACACAGAATACTCCAGCAATCCAGAGGCTGGTATTCCAGACCCATGGCGCCAGGACCAGCGTTTAGGAGGCTGAGGCAGGAGGATTACAACTTCAAGGCTAATCTAGACATTTTAGCAATAACCCATTTCAAAACACAAAAAGAGGACAGGAATCTAGTTCAGGAGTTGAGAGCTTGCTAAATACATGAGGTCTTAGGTCCCAATTCCCACAAATGAAAGTAAAATAAAATGGAGAGTCTAGCAACAATTTAAGGCCAGTTGATCTTTGACAAGTGTGACTACTTGTGCAACATTATCCTCAGAGCCAAACTGCGGCCATTGCCATAAGATCAGCTATGCTGTTTGCAAAAGAGAATCCCAGCTGGGCTTGGTGGCTGCTGACATGTCTTCACAGAAGAAGGGGCTGGGAATGTCATGGAAACCTCCCCTGAGCATCCCGATGCCTCTTTCAGCCAGTTGTAAGAAATTCTGCCCTAATTGCATGGGGCCTTGGGGTCTAGGAAGATACTAGAGTCTGTATGCTGGGGAGAGCTAGGGGACGGGGCTCCACTATGTGGCTGTGGGAAGCCATATCTGTGCTGGGAGTTAAGACTTCCCATCAGGGCTGCTCTGGGGTCACCTGTGCTCCTTCCCATAGCCCTCCACAAAGGCTCTGTAAGCTAACCCTGCCATGACTCCTCCCCAAGGGAACTCTGGGAACTTCAGTATGACCTTTAGGAGGAAGGTGCTGGCGTTGTTCACATCTTCCCCACAGAAGGAGGTTCTTGCAGCATCAAACAATGCAAAAAAAAAATGATTTTTTGAACAAATGGTGCTGAAGATCTGTCTATCTTCACATGGAAGAACGAACTTGGAACCCAACCTCACACCATGTACAATAGGTGAGTCCAAATGGGTCAAAGGTTGAAGGTTCTGAGAGATAAAGCCTGTCACCTCCTAGTGGGTCCTGGGGTGAGTACACATTCCTGAGGGTTCTTAGGAAGGGCACCAGCCCACAGCAATCAGGAAAGGATGATTTTCTTGGAGATAGGGTCTCCCTATGTAGCCCTGCTGTCTTGGAACTTGCTTTATGGAACAGGCTGACCT
Organism: Alexandromys fortis; assembly: GCF_014885135.2. Classification (NCBI taxonomy): domain Eukaryota; kingdom Metazoa; phylum Chordata; class Mammalia; order Rodentia; family Cricetidae; genus Alexandromys; species Alexandromys fortis. The sequence continues at coordinate 111,828 of NW_026068316.1, forward strand.
TGAACCCACAGAGATCTACTGCCTCTGCCTCCTGAGTGCTAGGGTTGAAAACATATGCTGCCCTGCCTGGCTTAATAACGAATGAACTGGATTTTACCAAATGTAGAAACATATTTTTCACAGAGAGGTGAGGAGCCTCGCTGGCCAGGAGCATACACACTTTCCAGCCTGCTATCCAGAATGGATACATCAAACTCCTACAACATACAAACAAACAAACAAACAAACAAAAAAAAACAAAGATGAGCTGCCCAGTCCAAAATGGATATCTGCATTCTCGTGTGGGAGGTCCTGCTGTCTATGTGTTGCTTTTATTGGTTAATGAATAAATAAACTGCCTCAGTCAGTTGATAGGACAGAACTTAGGTAGGCAGGGAAAACTGGACTGAATACTGACGAATATCTTGCATATCACCATACCTTCATCTGGTGATGGATGGAGATAGAGACAGAGACCCACACTGGAGCACTGGACTGAGCTCCCAAGGTCCCAATGAGGAGCAGAAGGAGGGAGAACATGAGCAAGGATGTCAGGACCACGAGGGGTGCACCCACCCACTGAGACAGTGGGGCTGCTCTATTGGGAGCTCACCAAGGCCAGCTGGACTGGGACTGAAAAAGCATGGGATAAAACCGGACTCTCTGATCATGGCGAACAATGAGGGCTGATGAGAAGCCAAGGACAA
>NW_026068316.1:115391-241091 GCF_014885135.2 Alexandromys fortis
CCCCCCCCCCTCCCCCCCTCCCTCCCTCCCTCCCTCCCTCCCTCCCCCCGGGCATATGTATGTGTGTACACGTGTGTGCTTGCACCCATGCGCACGCATCTTTGTAGGGGCCAGAGATCAATGGTTGGTGCCAGATGTCTCTTGCAGTGTCTCTCCATCTTATTTTTTGAGACATTGACCCTGGAGAGCTCCAGTTTGACTAGCCTGGCTCAGTGAGTGGCAGGATCTGTTGTCTGTCTCCCCAGTGTCCAGGCCTCTAGGAGCAGAAATAGGGCATGTTCTAGAGAAGGAAGAGAGAGAAAAAGAGGCTCTTTGGTGAGTGAAGGTCGTCCATGGGAGTGACAAGTCAGACACGGCTTTAGCCCTCCTGGAAGTTATTCTAGGGGAAAAGTGAGCAACTAGACAGAGAAATAAAGTAAGTTGGTGGGTCATGCCTGTAATTCCAGGACCAGGAGTACTGGAATTCAAAGTTATCCTCAGCTACATACCAAGTTCAAAGCTAGCCTGGGCTACATAGGATCCTGTCTCAAAAACTAAACCAAAACAAAAACCAAGAATCTAAATAATGACGAGTGTGATCAAGACAATGCCAGGGTGTTGAGGGAGAAGGGCACAAACCACCTGTTGTAAAGCCAGCCAGCCCCAGGGACAACCAGATGCAGGGAGTGGCAAGGAGAGGGAAGCGCAACTTAAACCAGGGGCACTCAGAACTGGGAAGACCTAAGACTGCCAAAGACCCACAGAGATTAAACACTACAGAATGGAAGGGGAAGGCTGGTGTTAGTGACGTCCTGTCATCCTGATGAAACACTGTGACCAAGGCAACTAGAGAAAAGCTTATTTTTGCTTACAGTTCCAGAGAAAGTCCAAAATGGCAGGAGAGTCCTGGCGGAGACCACAGAGCAGAAAGCTGAGAAACCATGTATTCAACAACACACAGAAAGCAGAGAGGTTGAACTGGAAATGGGGAGGCTCCAAACTGTCAAGGCCCGGCATCAGCAGCGTACTTTCTCCAGCAATGCTCCTCCTCTCAAAGCTTCCGTAATTTCCCCGCAAAGCACCAACCAAGGACCAAGCGTTCAAGTATGTATGGGGCACGTTTCTCTTTTAAACCATCCCAGCTGGAGAGCTCCCAAAAACAGAGTAGGATGGGGGGGAAATGATGGTAGTAAAGACCCCTGGAATGAGGACAGTGATGGCCCTGCAGACATGCACAACCCACATCTCTTGACGGTACATTGCACACTGTCCCAGACAGCCTGAGTTACCAGCGTGTTCGTGCCTTCTGTAGGCACATACACCTCAGTGGGTCATCCAGTCGCTACCTGACCTTTGTGTGTGCGCAAATATATTACAAGGAAGGGTGTCATGGCACCCTGCTTTCCACATGCAGTTTGAGAACATTGAATGGAAGACTGCAAGGAATGACTGCAAAGAACTTTGTTCTTTGAAAGCGGCATGACTGTAGCTGCATCTCGCAGCTCCCAGGACAGCCTCTGGGTTTCTAGGCCACCACTGTCACCTCCTTTGAGGCAGGGAGCACTCCATGGTCATTTTTCTCCAATGGGGAGATGAGTTTTATAATCTTGACTTCACTTGCATTTTTTTCCCCATTCGTGATGATTTTGGTTCACTTCTTGTGTCCTCTTTGGGTGGCAGAAGCCTGTGGTCTTCTCTGGTAAATCCCCCTACCTTTTCACTTTCTCCATTTTTCTATTGCTTTGTGACTTTTTTCCCTCAATGGCCCCTAAGTTGTTGTTTTTGCTGTTTCCTCTTAGGGAAAGTTGACCTTTGAGTCAATCCGTATTCACATATGTCTTTTATCTTTTTAAATGGGTGTTTTGCTGACCAGAAGCCTTGCACTTTTCCATAGTCAAATCTGCCAATCTTTTCCATTCTGGTTTCTGGGTTTTATGTCATGCTTAGAAAGACTTTTTTTTTTTTTCACATCAAGATAAAAAAAATCACCCAAGTTTTCTTCTATTACATTTTTAGATTCATTTCTGACATTTGAATTTTAATGCTTCAAGAATTTTTTTTTTAAATATAAGAGAGATTTAGCTTTCCCAAATCTCTCCCTACACCATTTGTTAAACAATCCATCATTTCCCCCAGGTTTCTTGCCATCTTTACCAGCTATTAAACACTGATGTTCATGATCCTATTTCCGGCCCCTCCTCTCTCTTTCTCTTGTTGATAAATCTGTTCATATTTTGAAAATTTTTGTCAAGTCCACTGGGTTTTTAATTTTTTTTTTAAATCAAGAATTCAGTTAGGATTTTGACTGGGAGAAGATTGACATCTTGGCAACTTGTCTTCCTATTGCTTGAGGTTTGACCATCTTCTCCAACTTTGTGCCTCTTCACCAAGCTCGGAAGTTCTGCTCATGTTAGGTGTTTGGTTGTCTTAGGTTTTTCCTTTTCTGGGCATTTTTCATTCTCAGCTACTAGTGAGGATTAGCCCCTCCCTTCTCTAGTGTTCTTAGCCATTTACGTTTTATGTAAAGTATTACCTTTGATAGGTTATCTTTTTTAAAAAAAAAATGATGTTTTTATTCTAGGTGTATGAGTGTTTGCCTCCTTGTATGTATGTGTACTATGTATGTGCAGTGCCCATGGAGGGCAGAAGAGGGCATCGGGTCTCCTGGAACTGGAGTTACAGGTGGTTGTGAGCCACCACATGTATGCTGGGAAACAAACCCAGGTCCCCTGGAAGAACAGTCAGTGCTCTTAACCTCTGAGCTGTCTATTCAGCCCCACGTCTGGTTTTCTTGTAGGTCCTGGGGAATCAAACTTAGGTCTTCGTGCTTCAAAACAAGCACTTTGCCAGTTTCCCTTCCAGCCACTCTTTCACAGGTCGCTGAGCCCCAGGTCTGGCTTGGTGGCTCCAGGAGCTGTTAGTCAATCATAGCTGTCTAAGGTTATGAAAATGAAGAAGTGTGGTCAAGTTGTTCCTTGCTGTATTCCAAAGGTTTAGTTGGTAGCAACTTATTTTTCATATTTTTCATTTAAAAAATTTATTTTTTATTTTACATACCAACTTCAGTTCCCTCTCCCTCCCCTTCTCCTGACCCACACCTCCCCCCTTGCCATCTCCCACCTACTCCTCAGAAGGTATGAGGCCTTCCTTGGGGAGTCAACAAGGCATGAGATACCAACTTGTGGCAGGACCAAGCCCCTCCCCCATCAAGGCTGAGTAAGGTATCCCACCACTACTGACAGGAGAGATGTTGGGCATGTCTGCATGGTAGAATTTGTTCTGGAAAATATTGCTCCAGGCAGTTGTATCCACCCTCAAACAGCACACTTCTGCCTCCTTCTTGGTCTGCTGCTGGGTTTTGCATATTTTCCTGGGTTGGAGGAGGGGAAATCTCAATTCTTAGAACACAGCCTGTGGTGGCTGTCTCCCTCCAGAGCAGGCCCCATCCTCTAGCTGAGCTAGAAAACATGCAGGAATTCCTTTTCTTCTCTCCTAGGGTAAGTATGGTATGTCCTCAAAGACATTTTCTGTTCCTTGGTCCCTCAGGCTCCTTCAGAACCCTGCCACGGTCCTGTCTAGGGACAGGAGCCACTTCCCTTCTGTTGAGACACCATCGTGACCTAGAAAGTCACTTGGCTCCTGCCTCAGGTGAGTCCACTTTCCCGAGACACTGAGCTGAGTTGTGTTAGGAACCCCAGCTGGTCCACTTAGAGAAGCCCTGTTGCTACAGTAGGAAAGATCCTGCTACCGTGAGATGCTGCTACTGTGGTCCACCTGGAGAAGCCCTGTTCCCTCAGTAGAGGAGACTCTGCCACTGTGAGAGTCATTGACATAAGTGCCCCCCAAAAGGCCACGAGCGCTAAAGGATGGGCCCCAGCCTAGAAGGGGAGGTGATGGAGCTTATGGGACCTCCTGGAAGAAAGTTACTATGCTTGTTCTAAAGGGGGATAGTGGGACCCTGCCATTTCTCTTTGCTTTGCTGCAGCCATCAAGCCTCTTCTGCACCAGCTCCTGCAGCGACATGCTGCCTTAGCGTGTGTGCAAAAGCAATGGAGCTACCAGACTGTGGACTGAAACCTACAAACCATGAGCCAAAACAAGCTTTTTACCTTTTGGGGTGATTGCCTCAGGCATTTTGTCTCAGCGATTGGAGAGCTGACTAACACAGATGCCTGGCCAGCCACCCCAGCCACCATCTACACCAGCAGCCAGACCACTGGCCCACCCTTCCTGAGGGCCAGATCCCTGATCCCATGACAGTAGATTGATATATGTTGTTTGAAGCTACCATTTTAAAAACTAGAGCGGAAGGAAGTTGGGGTATGAGGCTGTGAGCTTAGGGGCTCATGCTCAGGTTCCTGAATACTACAGATGCTCAGGAGGGCACCTCTGGATGCTGTGTTGTGCAGGGTGTGGGATCCTGTTTCATGTGTCTATTCAGTCACTGTGGCTGGCTCTTTTTTCAGGAGGCTCAGTGACTGTGACACTCTGTGGGGGAGGGGCTAGCTCCTCTCCACACTGGCATTTGGTCCCAGCCTGTCACCATGGCAGCAAAGATTGGTGCTACCTACACCACAGGGAAGGGAGGCTGTTCCGAGTAGATTCTTTCTGATCCCCAAATCGCTCTCTTCTTGAAACTCTTAGCTGTTACAATTCCTTCATCTCCTGATACAATTTCCAGAAGAAAATCCCTCGGCTCTTTTGCCTAGACTCCTTGAATTAACATCAAACTATATTTGATTTGAATTTAGCTGCCAAGGCCCTGAGTTTTGTTGAGGCTAATCCCCTGTCTGCTCGGCTTCCTGGAGACGCAGCTGAGGTTTGCCTGCAGTCACTCCTCATAGACCTCAGGGTCTCTCAAGCAAGACACAGAGAAGTCTCGTGCCCCCCAGCCAGCTCTCTTACCCTACCCCCAGTACTCTGTACCAATTGTGATCTTGGCTGTGGTGGGCCAAGATGAGATAAGAGAGCATCCCAGGGGATTCAGAGAAGACTTGGGAGATTGGGGTGGACCAGAGGGAGAGCCAGCATGTGCTGGAGCAGAAGTAAGGGACCGATGAGCCAAAAGCCAGCCACACAATCCAGGCAGGACAGCTCCCCACCCAACAGCCCTGGGATGCTGACCTACTTGACATGATTGCATCTGAAATGCCAGGGAATCTCTTCATGGTTCTCAGCTGACGACACACAGGTCATTGGTAGAATGCTTCTGAAGGTGATTGTTTTATCTCCAGACTGTAGATGGAAGTTTCTGTCCTGCCTGGCCCTTCATCCATTCAGTCCAAACCAAGCACACAGAGGCTGTTTGGCCTATTGCTCAAGTTTATTACTAACTAGTTCTTACACCTTAAATTAATCCATAATTCTTATCTATGTTTAGCCACATGGCTTGGTAACTTTTCTCAGTAAGGCATTCTCATCTTACTTCCTCTTCATCTGTCTTGTGATTGTGTCTCTGCCTTTCCTGTTCCCAGATTTTTTTAGTCTGTTTGCTCTATCATACTTCCTTCCTGGCTGCTGGCCAATTAGCATTTTATTAAACCAATATGAGTGACAAATCTTTACAGTGTACAAGAGCATTATCCCACAGCACCTGTCCCCTCCTCTTTCTCCTCCTCTTCTGCCTGCCACAGGTGAACAATTTTCTCCACATGCATGTCCAGAGATATACTACTTTGCCTTGGTTCTAAAAAGTGGGACCAATTGATGGGACGCCAGCACAAACCTTCCCTCCTTCTAAACTTCCTCTGGTATCTTGTCACAGTGATAGCATGCTGACTCATCTACAATCCTCCCACCCACTCTACATCCACCCACCCACCCACCCATCCACCCATCCACCCATCCACCCATCCACCCATCCATCCATCCACCCATCCACCTACCCATCCACCTACCCACCCACCTATCCACCCACCCACCCCATCCTCCCACCCAGGGACATTATTGTGGGAATTCTAACAGGAAGTCCCTTTGTGGGCAAAATGGCCAGGTACGGGGAGCACTGAAACATCTCTGTGCACATCTGGACAGTCTCAGCCTTAAGGTTGGGAAAGCCTGGAGATGCATAAGAGACACAGAGGGATAAGAGGGAGGGATGGAGAGAGAGAGAGAGAGAGAGAGAGAGAGAGAGAGAGAGAGAGAGAGAGAACAAGCGAGAGAGCAGGAAAGGAGGGAAAGGGAGGGCGGGAGGGAGGGAGGCACGTGGACTGGTGATGTTCTTGGACCAGGTGGGTCCCTGTCCTGTAGCTGTCACCCTCTTCACCTGGTGTACAGCACAGGGCTCTCTAGGTCTTCCTTCCTCCAAGATCTCCTTCATGGGTCTTTGTTCTGGGTGGGGGTGGAGGAGCTCTGATAGTTTTTGGTCTGAGAGAGGACAGATGGCATATAATAAATTTATTTTATGGTGATAGTAATCTCTTGACCTTTAGATGTTGAGGCCAGCTGCCCACAGGACCTTGGCCACCCTCTGCTACAGCTCAAAAAAGCCAAAAATTGGGAATGGAGAGATCGCTCAGAAGGTAGTGTTTATCTCACAAACATGAGGACTTGAGTTCCTATCCCCAGAGCCCATGTAGAAGCAAGGAGCATTGTAATTATATCATCAAGCACATAGTGATGTATGTATGGTGCACGCGGGGGTGGGGATGTGGATAAGGGTGGAGACAGGTGGATCCCTGGAACAGGCATGAACATGCGCACATACACACAAAGAACTAGCCACATCACATCATGAAGGGTTGAGAGAGGGAGAGGCATCCAGTGGGGGCCAAAGGGAGGGTTCCATACTGGCGAAGAGGAACCTGGGTGTCCAGAAGGGAAGCTGCCATGGCCTTGCTCCTGAGCTGACTTCCTGGCTCCTGATGACCGTGGCCACCAGTTCTGTCCCCCAAATCCCTCTGTGAGATGATCTGAGCAGAGGACACCGTCACACTTTCTCTGAGAGGCTTCCAGTTAGATCACGATACCCTAGGTGTCTCTGCTCGGCAACGTTGCCTTGGGCTTTGTCCCACGATGACGGATTGAGCTGCTCACTAATTCTGTCTGCTCTGGCTTCTGGAATGTTCTGTGCTTGCTGGCTCCACTCACTTCCGTTCTTTCACTCCACTTACACCACCGGCTTTGATTTTGCCTCTCGGGAGTAGGGGGAGTGCTTCCTGCATTTAATTTTGCTGGCTTATCTTTACATCATGTTTAAATGGACATATGCTGTGAAGCTGAACATCCAGAATAGAACGATAGCTATCTGTTGCGTTCTGTGGAGACAGACCCCCAACCCCACCCCTGCGCAGCCGTCACCCCTCCTCTCTATCCTATGCCACCCCTCTCCCCAGGCTTGCATGGGTGTAACAGAAGGTTTTGCTTCCTCCTTTCTGTGGGGTTTTCCTGAGCAGCCCTAGAGCTCTCTGTTCTGAAATACCCACGTGCCCTTTAGCTGTGCTGTCTGTGGGAACCTGGGCTTCAGCTGGGTGGTCTCCATGGCCTCCTGGGATTGAAAAAGATCCTAAGTTTACTTTAATGTCCATCTCGATCATTCGGAGTCAGGCCAGGCCTTAAGGATTAACCTTTCTGGCTCCTGGCTGTGTCCCTCTTGCTCACATGACCTTGAAGCTCCCACTGCCTCCATGCTTCTTAACCTCTGTCTTTCTTCCTAGAGTATGGCCTGTTAAAGGTCCTGGACCACATGTCCCCTCCTTTCCTTCCTTCTCCTCTACCATCTTCTTCCCTTCCTCTCTCATCACCTCCTTTCCCCTCTCCTGCTCTGACAGTAAAGGTTCTGCCTCTGCCTCCTGAGAGCTGGGGTTATGGGAGCTTACCACCACCCTGGCTCCCCTTCTCTCTCTCTTCTTGTTTACAGTCATCTTCTTTATGAGCATTTTATACCACACCTCCAGGTGGGCATCTATTGGCCTGGATGTCACCTTCTGCATCCCCAAAGACAGATGTGGTTGTATCTTAGAAGGAAACATTACCACACAGTCAACTAGGCCTTTATGCGGTCAGTTGAACGCACTTGATAAATTGCTATAGACTGCATGTTCCTGCCCCCGGACTCACACGCTGGAGCCCTGGTCCCTGAGGTGGGCGGTGGGCCTGACGGTAGGGCCCTGGGAAATGGAAAAGGGCACAAGGGGCTGTGTCACCTCCTCCCATTTTGTAGGGACGCAGCAAAGGGTTGCCACCCATGAACTAGTCAGAAGCTGGCACCTTCCTCTTGGAGTTCCCAGCTTGTTGAACTGTTATTAATAAGATATCAAACCACAGCCCTGCCGTATGTATATATGCGTGTGTGTGTGTGTGTGTGTGTGTGTGTGTAAAGCAACCCCAATGGACCAGGACACAGGCATTCTAGAATAGTAAACAGACTAACAGAAGATAAAATGTTCATATGTCACCTCAAGCCATAGCCCATGTCACCTGTGGTAGCTACACCATCTCTTTGGGGTACCACAAAATTGGCAGAAGGTCAAGGAGGGCCTCTGCAGAGACAAAGCCTGGCTATGTCCCAATAGCCTGGGAGAAAGGTAGAGGAATAGCCTAACACAGTGATACAAGATGGTGGCGGCTTCCTTAGTGACCGCGAAGGACCAATGCTGGTGGAGGGTGGAGTAGAAGCTGAGTGGGTGGCAGAGAGGGCTGCACTGGACAGGGAGGTCTAATTATCAATGTCGGTGCTGGGGGAGGTTCCCTCTCCCTTCCGCTGCTGGCTTCAGAGCAGGGGCCTGAGTCCCTCCTTTGGCCTGGGGCTCTTGACTCTGCCTGAGCTGCCTAGCGCTCACTGCTCTTTCCTCTTCCCGGTGCTGCTCAGGGAACGTGATGAATAATAAGGATTGTCAGCTTGACTGGGTCTATCTGTAGAAGACACACCTCTGGGTATTCCTGTGGGGAGTTTCTAGATTGGGTTAGCTGAGATGTGATGACCCATCCTGACTGTGTGGGGCATCACCACTGGTCCAGGACTGAGTAAAAAGGAGAAAGTGAGCTGAGCACCGCCATCCATCTTCTGCTTCCTGGCTACGGAAGTCATGTGACCTCGTATCACAGTCCCTCTGCCATGGACTGCACCCTCAAACTGTGAGCAGAAACAAACCATTCCTTTCTTAAGTGTTTTCATTGGGTTTCTTGTCATAGCACTGAGAAAATAACAAACACAGAATGTAGGTGTTTTCTTTTTGTATCAATTTGTACAGCTGTGTAACAAATCGCCCTCAGTCCCATGGCCTGAAGCCACAAACAGCATTTCTCACAGATCTCTGTTTGCCTATGGAGGGGTCTTCTAACTGCAACCTGGCTCAGCCAGTCAGCTGAACCTGAGTATCTGCTCACAGACTTGTGGTATATGTTCCTGACTTGCTCAAGAGTAGGTAGCATGCAGGCTGGTCCAGGCCAGGTTGGGGCCTCTCCTCTGGGTTCCTTGGCAGGTTACGCTGAGCTGGGGACACACGGGTGCTAGGTGGGTGCTGCAAGGACTCCTGAGATTGAGAACTCAGTATCCACCCACTTCATCTGCCTCAGCAAGCCACAGGACTCCAGGCTGAAGGAGGGGACTCCAGATCTTACGAGAAGGACTATAAAGTCACAGGGCCAGGTGTGGGCTCAGCAAGAAGTGAAAAATGGTCTCCTCACACTATGTCACCTATGGGCCATCTTATACTACCCATGTTCTCCGTCCCTGTCAGAGGCACTGGGACCTCCTTCTGTTGAAGCCATGGCTGCTTGGCCATCTCTGCTCTTCGTCACACAGACCTAAGTGTAAGAATTACGTTCCAATCCAGGTGGGGTGTCACTGGTGTGACTGACCCTGGAAAGGGCCACAGAACCAAGGGGTTAGCGTGGCAGCAGTCCTGTGGACGGGGGCTTCTTGTGGATGTCAGGGAAAGACAACTATCAGTGTTCTATTAGTGTCACAGAATACCCAAGACTGGGGACCTTAAAGAAAAAGTCTTTATTTGGCTGGATGTTCTGGAGTTTGGAAGATAAAGGGCATGGTGTCAGGTTTAGCTTGGCTTTGGTGAGGACATCTTGGTGAATAGTGTCCCTTTGGGTGTGAGCACATGAGGTGGGAGGACAAGGTGAAACCCAACCATGGTCCCTGCTGACCGTGTTAGACCTTTCTGATAACCTGACACTCTCCCACCAGGCCCCACCTTTTTAAAAAGTCTCTCTCTCTCTCTGCTTTTCTCTCTCTATGTCTCTCTGCCTTTCTCTCTCTCTCTCTCTCTCTCTCTCTCTCTCTCTCTCTCTGTCTCTTTTTCTCTCTCTATCTCTCTTTGTGTGTCTCTCTGTCTTTCTCCCTCTGTCTCTTTCTCTCTCTGTCTTTCTCTCTATCTCTCTCTGTCTGTCTTTCTCTCTCTCTCTCTCTGTGTCTCCGCCTTTCTCTCTGTCTTTCTTTGTCTCTCTCTGTCTGTCTGTCTTTCTCTGTTTCTCTCGACCCCCCCCCCCGTGTGTGTGTACACGCGCGTATGAGCCNTCTGTCTCTTTTTCTCTCTCTATCTCTCTTTGTGTGTCTCTCTGTCTTTCTCCCTCTGTCTCTTTCTCTCTCTATCTCTTTCTGTCTGTCTTTCTCTATCTCTCTCTGTGTCTCTGCCTTTCTCTCTGTCTTTCTTTGTCTCTCTCTGTCTGTCTGTCTTTCTCTGTTTCTCTCGACCCCCCCGTGTGTGTGTGTGTGTGTGTGTGTGTGTGTGTACACGCGCGTATGAGCCTGCATGCATGTACTTGCATGCATATACCCGTGCTCATCATAAGCAGATGACAACTGTGGAAGTCGGTGTCAGTTCTCTTCTTCCATTGTGTGGGTTCCTCTGGTTAGGAGCTCTAGTTAGGAACTTAGGCAGAAAGCGCCTTTCCCCACTGAACTGTGCCACTGGCCCCAGATCCCACCTAGTAAGAGTCGCACCACCTCTACACCACCACATTAAGGCCCATACTTCCATCATATGGACCCTTGGCAGCATACACCTCCTGCACCCCTCCCCCAGCATGGTAGAATCAGCCAAGACCATCTCTCTAACATCATTAGCCAAGGAGGGACGGCAGTGCCAGAAGAAACTGGAAAAGCATCTCCCGGCCCCAAGACGTCCCGGGCAAGAAATCGAAGGACGCGGGGCACAGATGGTGTTTTTTTAATCTCAGATTCCAATTGGCGGCAGAGGCCTTGGAAGAGGAAGGAGCATATGGGGACTGAACAGCTGGCTCAGTAGACTTGATTGCAGAACAAGATCTGATTTTTCTGGACTGTGGCTGGAGCTGGGTTCTTGGGCCTAATATTAACGGTACAGGACTTAACTGTTTAGGACTCATGGCTGGCAGGGTCTGGGGTCCCCCACCGGCAGAAGGATCAGGACAGAAGAGCCCCTGCCTGAAGTTCTAGGGCTAGTGATGGCAGGCCCATCCTCACCAGGGTCAGTCCCTGTGTGCCAGGGAAAAGGGTCCAGAGCCAGTCTTGTGTCCTGTGCTTTCAGAGATGAAGTTCGTGTTGACTCGGGTGTGGTATACATGGGAAGAGCGTGTTAGCCCATGTGTAGCATGTAGTGTGTGAGGTGCATGGGGAACATATAGATGTGTGTATATGTGTAGGTGTTGGGAAAATTCCTTCCCTGGGGACATGCAAACAAAATCTACTTGATGGACTCTTGTAAGAGGCACAGCCAATCTAATGAAGATGGCAGTTGTTCTGTTTGGATGATAGTGCCGGCGTGGGTGCGTGGTACTTAGGGAACATGCAGTGTGCGTCTGTCAGCAAGAAGGCTGTGTTCTCAGAAGGCAGTAACTGGAAGGTGGTCCCATATACCTGAGGTGTCTATGTGTATAGACCGGAAGGAGGGACAGTCCCTGCATCTCATACCTCCTCCTCTAACCTACCCACAGCCCCACCCTGGGCAGCAGGGCAGCCATCTTTCAGACCATGATGCATGCGTCCTATTTCCCTCCCGCTTCCGTGGCGCCTGTCAAGCTCTTTCATGGGTCCTCAATCTCCCAACCATGTCTGGTGTTGCTCTCTGTTATACCTGCCACTTCCCTCTCTGCAGAGGTTCTTGCCACTGTCTCTTTGAAAAACAAAACAAGGGGCATAGCCCTTGCTGGCCTGTCCTCTGTGCCGTTGAGTGTGTCCCTGGTGTCTATGCCCTATCTGCTTCTCCAGAACTCCATGAAGGGACACATCTATCCACTACATTCGGTCTCCATGAAGGGAATCTATGGCCCTTTGGCTCCCTAGTGAAGGCTCAAGTGTCACAAGCAGAGTTTGAGCCCTCTGACTCCTCCAGTGGGCATCTGGCTGGCCCCACATCCGCCCTGTCCAATGGCTTGTCTGGCTGCAGGCCATGCTGTTGTCCTAGACGTGTTCAGCAATAGAGGGTTCTTCCACCTCACTCTAGCCACTTGAGAACCCCAGTATGTGGCCCACGCTTCTGCCATTTGTCTGGTGGGGACTGGGTACCTCCTTGGCATTTTCCTGGATCCCCTAAGATGCAATAGGAGCCAACAGATTCACAAAAAGTTCTGTGAACTCTTCATAGTGCAAAGAGGATGCTATTTCCCTATAGATGCTGTACCAGCTTTCCCAGTGACTTCAGGAGAGTGGCTTCCTGTGGTTCTGGGTGTCTAATACCTCTACGACACCTACTCATCCATCTTCTGTCATTTAAGAGGGGGAGGCCTTGCTCTGAGCACTACTGTATCCATGGAGAAGAACCTGGGTCTGTGAGGGGTCCTCACTGTGCATCTGGTATGGATGGGGTAAAGGCTAAGGCTCTACTCTGTGGGTCCATCCAGCTCCTCTGCATTCCAGGGTGCTGCCTGGGTTCTGACACAACACACTGGCTGCCTTTTGCCCCTCCCACTTCCTCACCTGAACCACAACAGCTGTGAAAGATATGTCCTGCCATATCCTAAATAGCTCTGACCAGATGCCTTAGAGCTTGGACAAAGAACTTAGACAGCAGCTAGGTACTTGTCTTAGGGTTTCTATTGCTGTGAAGGGACACCATGAGCATAGTAATTCTTATAAAGGGAAACATTTAATTGGGGTGGCTTACAGTTTGGAGGTTCAGTCCATTATCATGATAGGGAGCATGGTGGTGTGCAGGCAGACATGGTGCTGGAGAAGGAGGTACTACATGTTGATCTGCAGGCAACAGGAAGTAGACTGTCTGTTGTATGAGCAAAGCCTGAGTAGAAGAGACGTCAAAGCCTATCCCCAAAGTGCCACACTCTCTCCACACCTACTTCAATAAAGCTATACCTCCTAATAGTGCCACTCCCTTTGGGGGCATTTTCTTTCAGATCACTATAGTATCCCCCAGAGCCACTATTGTCTCTTGTTTTAGAGCTCCAGATCTATCTGGTCTACTCTTCCATGAGGCTCTGGACAGTTCTGGGTCCTCATGAACCCAAACTAGTCCTGCCAATTCCAGTTCCCTAGCCATTGATTGACTTAAAAAAAGCATTTGACCACATTCCGGCCATTGTGATATGAGGTTGCCTCTGTGATGCCTGGAATCTTGGCAGCTACCTTGGGGCTATAAGGAGCTTTAGCATGAATGTCTAGGCCTGGCCTATCAGGAGGTGCTATTGGTAGATGGCAAGGCATCTAAGGGACAGACATAGTGGGTCAATGGTGTTCTTGAAGAGGGAAGTAACTGATCTGAGGCTCTTAGTTTTATTGAATTTGACTATTCTTTTATAATAATATCTAAAAACAATGTAACAGGTTTTTTTTTCTGATCTGGATGCTTTTAATTATGCCAATTGCTCCATCCAGGACGTTCAGTGCTCCTAATACAGGCTGGCATGTAAGCTTCTCCTGTTATTGAACTTGACTAACTAGTACTTTGTTGGGGTTTGGCATCTGTGTACATCAGGATATTGTTTTTCATTTCTTGTCTTTTGTATTTCTTCTGGCTTGGGTGGTGTTGGCCTCACAAAATGAATTTGGAAGTATTCCCTCTTCTTCAGACATTTGGAAGAATTTGAGAAGAATTGGCGTCCATCTTCCGTTAAGTGCTGAGCAGCGTGAGCCTGAAAGCTAGTTGGTGCCAGACTTTTTTTTTTGCTGGGTTGTATTGCTGGCCCTGTCTCTCCTCTTTCATGTTACTGCCCCGTGCACATGCCACATGTCCTCAGCCCCATGCACATTCTGCATGTCCTCAGCCCTGTGCATATCCTACATTTCCTCAGTCCCATGCACATTCCATATGTCAGCCCTGTGTACGGTCCGTATGCCTTCAGCCCTGTGCACATTCTGCATGTCAGCCCTGTGCACATTCTGCGTGTCCTAAGCCCTGTGCACATTCTGCGTGTCCTCAGCCCTGTGCACATTCTGCATGTCCTCAGCCCCGTGCACATTCCTCATGTCTTCAGCCCTGTGCACATTCTGCGTGTCCTCAGCCCTGTGTACATTCTGTGTGTCCTCAGACCTGTGCACATTCTGCATGTCCTCAGCCCTGTGTACATTCTGTGTGTCCTCAGACCTGTGCACATTCTGCATATCCTCAGTGTTCAGCATTGGTAGGGGTATTACTTACCTTTCAAGGCTGCAACCAAACACTAAACAAGAACAAGAGGAAGGGGGCGCTATTTTGGTTCATAATTTGAGGGAAGTCCATTGTGGTGAGGGAGGCATGGCTGGAGAAACTTGCTCAGATTTGGGCAGATCACAGATAAGACAGTAAGTAGAGTGGGGTTATAAACCTAAGGTCTGCCCCCAGAAACCCACCTCTTGGCTCTACAAACTCCCGAGACAGCACCATCAGTGGGAGAACCAGTGTCAGATGCCAAACACCAGGCCTATGGGGACATTTCATATGCAAACTGCGGCAAAAGCGTGCTTCTCCTCTACCCTTTCTTCCAGGTCACTGCTCACCACACTCTCTCCAGAGCTGATTTGTAGTATCAATTATAATATCTCCTATGTTATTTAAATTATATTTATATGTTTTTTGGTGGCTGATCTGGTTACAGCTCTGTCAATCTATTTATTTTGTTTATCTTTCCAAAAAACTCAATGCATATTTTTGCTGATCATTTCTGCTTCAAAGAAAAAAAAATAAATTTGGGTCTGGAAAGATGGCCCAGTGGTTAAGAGCACTGGCTGCTCTTGCAGAGGACCTGGGTTTGGTTCTCAGCGCCCATATGGTGACTCACAATCTTCTGTAGCTCCAGTTCCAGGGGATCGAATGTTCTCTCTGACCTCTGCGGGCACTGCACACACATGATACATTTAGATGCAGGTAAAATAATTGAACACATGAAACAAAAATATTTAAGTTAAAACATTTATATTTGTTTGTTTATCTATTTATCTATACATTTATTTATTTAGTGTGGAGGGGAGAGATGTGTACACACCGTGGGTCATTGAGAAATCAGAAAACCACCTGCAGAAGTCAGTTGTCCCCCTCTGTCATGTGGTCCTGGTCCTGGGGCTCAAACTCAGCTCATCAGACGTAGTGGCAAGCACCCTTACCCGCTGAGTTATCTCACTGGCCCCAATTTCTACTTTATACGCCTCTAAGCTTGACTATTTCTTTCTTTCTGCTGAGTTTGACCTTAGTTTGTCTTCTTTCCCTGTCCTGAAGGTGTGCAGCTGGCTTGGGTGATGCAGATGTTTACTGTTGTGAAAGTCCTTCTTAGAGCTGTTTCTACTGAGTCTCCCAAGCGGGCTGCTCTGAGGTCATTCATTTCATGGAATATAGATTTAGATTTGTTTTCCTATTATGTGTGTGTGTGTGTGTGTGTGTGTGTGTGTGTGTGTGTGTGTGTGTGTGTGCACATGACTGCAGGTGCCTGCAGAGGCCAGAGAGATGTCATATCTGCTGGAGTCGCGGATGGTTGCCAGCAGCTGGATGTGGGGAGTTAGAACTGAGATCAGATTGCCTGGAAGGGCAGCAAGTGCTCCTAACCGCTAAGCCATCTCTCCAGCCCCTGATGCTTTGGGAATTTTAAAAGCTTTCTTCTTTGATTCTGTCTTAGTTATTTTCCTCCTGCTGGGATAAAACACCATGACAACTTATAAAGGGAAGGGTGTGTTTGGGGTTTACAGCTCCATCGTGACAGAAGGCATGGTAGCAAGCAGGTAGACACGGTGCCCGGGCAGGAGCTGAGAGCTCACCTCTCCATCCACAAACATGGAGCAGAAAGAATGCACTGGGGATGGCAGAAGGCCTTTGAAACCTTAAGCCCTCCCCTAGCAACCCATCATCTCCAATGAGGTCATACCTCTCAACCCTTCCCAAACAGCCACCAACTGGGGACCAATTCATAAGTCTGAGACTTATGGGGGACATCTTCAAACCACTGGACCCATTTGTGATTAGGCAGTACATTGTTTAACTTCTTCATATCTGATAATTTCCCCCAAATTCTTCCTATTATTGGTTTCTCACATACTACTGCTGTGTTCAAAAAGACAGTGGTGAGGGTTGATTCAGCCCTTGAGGGTGTTGAGGCTCATTTTGTGGGGAGCACACCCTTGTGCTGAGCAAGCTCTGTGTGTTCAGCCTCCGAGAAGTCTGCTAGCCTTCTGGGGGTTCCCTCACAAGTGACCAGCTCCAAGAGTGTCTTTCTATGTCTCTAACTTTTGAAAATGATTATAATATATTCTGAAATATTCTTTAAAGTCATCTTTACTTGGTATTTTTTGAATTTCATGAATCTATGTGTTCAAATATCTCCCAAGATTTGGGAAACATTCCACCAATCTTTCTTTCATTTTTAAATTTTTTTATTGTTGTTAAGACAGGGTCTTACTGTGTAATAACTCTAGCTGGCTTGAAACTCCCTACACAGATCGTACTGGCCTCAAATTCACAGAGATCCAATTGCCTCAATGTTCTGGTTGCTGAGATTAAAGCGTGCCACCATGCCCAGCTCAGTCATTATTTCTTGAAATAAACTTACTCCCCTTTCCCCTCTTCTCCTTCTGGGTAATCATGGTTTCTGGGTTTCCCCCTGTAGGTTTCTCACCCTGTCTCATGCTTTTTCCACTCTCTTCCATTGTTTTTTATTTCTCTCAAATAGGCTGATCTCAAATAGTTTGCCTTGAAGTTCAGGACTTCTCTCTCCTTGTGCGTGCCCTTGGAGCTCAGGGATTCTGTGACTCAGCACAGATTCTTTCTGTTATCCGACTCAGCTTCTGACCTGGCCTCCATTCCTGTGTCAGTCAGCACCTCTCATCAGCACCACAGCTTCCCCAGGTAGTCACGGTTTGAACCCCTCTTTAGGCAGCTCACACATCTTCATGTCTCTAGAGACCTCAGTGGAGCCCTCTTCATTTCCTTTGTGCCGTGTTTGCTTGAGGTTCCTGTTTGCTGCCTGTCCTTGAATGGGCATCTCTGTGCCGAGAGAGGAAACATCTTCAGTCTTTGGGACTTGTCTCAGTGTGTGGCAGCTTTCTTCTGGGGCCTAGTCCTTCTGGAGCTGCCTTGTAGGGTGCCCAGCAGGGGCCCCAGCTGATTGGTTATCAGGAAGCCTGGTGAATATGTTAGCTGCTGATCCCTGGACAGAACTGACTCTGCCTTCTGGGCTGGTCAGTAGGGCTGGTGTGGAATGAAATGGCAAAGGGGCTGTTCTCAGGGGTGCCGATGCTGGTGGCTTCCTTCAGGTGTCTGGAAAGGGCTCCCTGGATCTCAGGGAGAGGCCTGTGTAGAAAACTGTGGACCAAGACCTTGACTAAAGGGGGCTGGAAGTGAGATCTGGTGCTGCTCTGGGGGCCACAGCTCAGAACAAGGCCTGAGAGCCTTTGGTCAGCTAAGTGATTTTCTCTCCAGATTCCTGTGTGTGTGTGTGTGTGTGTGTGTGTGTGTGTGTGTGGTGTGGTGGGGGCAGTACATGGCTGTCTGAAAGCCTGGAGGAGGGCGGGGGTGGTGAAACTTTGCAACAGGGTGGTGGCCTTTTGTGGCAGGAGATTTTTAATTTCCTTTTAAATTGCTAGCCATCAATTTTTACTGAAGTGGGACTTTTCTTATTTGTTTTGGGTTCCTTCCTTCCTTCCTTCCTTCCTTCCTTCCTTCCTTCCTTCCTTCCTTCCTTCCTTCTGTTGTAATATTTTGAAACAGTATCTCACTATGTAACCCAGTGAACTAGTACACAGTGAACTGGCCTTGAACTAGCAGTGATCTTCCTGACTCTGCCTCTGAGTGCTAGGAAGAAAATGGTCTTTTTAGGCTCATATATTTCAATGCTTGGTTCCCAGTTGACGGAACTGTTTGGGAAGGATTAGGAGGTGTGACCTTGTTGGAGCCACTGGAGTTGGGCTTTGAGGTTTCAAAAGCCCACAGTATTCCCAGTTAGCATCTCTCTGCTCAGGTTGTTGTCTGAACAAGTAAGCTCTCAGTTCCTGCTCCAGCATTATGGCTTCCTGCCTGCCTGCTGCAATGCTCCTCACCATGGTGGCCATAAACTAACCCTCTGGAACTGTGAGCCCCAAATTCAATGCTTTCTTTTATAAGTTGCCTTGGTCATGGTGGTTTGTCATGGAAATAGAAAAGTAACTAAGACATGGGATTATGGGTGTGTGACACCCACCAAGCGTGTCTTTTACCTTTTATTTATTTTACTTTTAAATTTAGTTAAGTAACTGATTTTGTGTTTATGCTGTGTGTGTGATGTGTGCGTGCACACACCACTGTGTGTATGTGGAGGTCAGAGAACAACCTTGGGTGTCAGTTCTTACCCTTCATTTTGAAACACTGATGCCTACTGCAGGCTAACTGCCCATAAGCTTCCTGGGTCCTCTTGTCTCTGCTTGGGATTATAAACTCTTGTACTATGCATATGTTTTTTTTTTTGTGGGTTCTGGGAATTCAAATTAAACTTACAAGGCAAGTGCTTTACCCATTGAGCCATTCGCACAGTCCATTTCCCATGATTTTTAAAAAGCCCTTTACCTTTGTTTTTATTCATCTCACTGGGTAGGATGCCCTACAATCCTGCTTCCCTTTGTCCTGTCTGCCCCAATTCCAGCTTGGCTAGCCTTGGCATCCCTGAGCAAACCCCATGTCACCCCACTGCAAGTGATGTCTCTTAAAGCAAAACAGAGGTGCGTGCCTGCCATCTGAATGCAACTTCTCTTAAACCTGATCAAGCCAGCCCCAGGCCTGTGACAGGGGACAGAGGTGCTAAGTCACAGATGGTGGTGGGACACATAGCCATGTCCCCTGTTCTCTGCTTGTGTTACTAGAACACTCTATGTTATGCTTTTGCTCCCACGGAATGAAGCGGAACACGGGCAGACACAGCACAGCCCTTGCTTTTGCGCATTAATAAAAAAAGCCCGTTTATGAAAAGTGGCTCAGTGCAGGATCAGAGCGGGGCTGGCAGGCTCAGGCAGACCCTGTCAGGCTCCAGCTCCCTTTCACTGTGTCTACAAGCGTTCTGCGGATTTTTCTTTCACAGAGAAGCAGAACTCAGGCAGGTCCCTGTCTCATTTCCATGCCTCTGGCTGCTTCTCCATAGGCTGCTAGTGTGAGCATTAAGAGCACAGGTCTGCAAAGAGCTTCCCACTGGGCTTAGCCAGCACCAGAGTGAGATGGCACTCCCGTCAACTCGATGGGCTCTGGAGTCAATGAAGAGAGAAGCCTCTGCCTGGATCTGTGAGAACATTCCCTGGGAGGATTAACCAACGGGGTGAAAGCCCAGAGTGGGCAGCACCGTCCCCAATGTAAAGAAGGACAAGGGGAAACTTGCTGCTTTTGCCTCCCCGCCTTCACTCCCAGCTGGTGAGTGCATTTTCTCCTCTTCCCTTCCTCTTCCTCCTTTCTCGTCCACTGTTGCTGCTGCTATCACCCCTCCCTGACACAGGAGCCTAGCTTCTTCAGCTTTTCAGTGTGGACTGAAGACTAGAGGCTCTCCAGGAATCCCCTAGGCCTTCAGCATCAGATTGGGACTACTGAGGACCCAGTCTTGTGGACTGAGCAGTTCCCATGTTCTCTGCCTTTCCTGTGTGCAGCAGCCAGCGTTGGACTACGAGTAAGTCAATCTAGTGGGTCCCTCTCTAACACACATTCATTGTGTTGGTTTTGTTCCTCTGGAGAACCCTGCCCAGCACAGTGAGGTGAGCTTGACACCCTCTGGACCAGTGGTTCTCAATGTTCCTATTGCTGCGATCCTTTAATACAGTCCCCTATGTGGTGGTGACTCCAACCGTAAAATTATTTTCATTGCTACTTCATAACTAATTTTGTTACTGTTAAGAATTGTAGTGTAGCTATACAATCTGTTTTCTGATGGTCTTAGATGACCCCTGTGTAAAGGTCACTCGAACCCTAACAGGGATCATGACCCACAGGTTGAGAACCACTTCTCCAGAACAAGCTTTAGAAATGGATCCTTTAGTTGCACCTGTATTCATGCTGAATTTACAGTATTTCTGGATAGTCACAGATGTGAGCAAAGCCAGCAGGAGATGAGGCCTGCAGACCCCAAGGCAGTGTCCATATCACAGCTGCTAACCTACCTCACGCCAGAGCTAGGTGTCCCTGTACTCTAACCCAGCGGACAAAGGACCACGCTTTCCACCTGTCCTGTCCACATGAGTACCGTCCTCAACCTGGACTGCTAGCCAGCTGCTTTTTCTGTGTCTGCTGCTGTGGTAGACAAGATGTCCTCCTTCTGGCTCTCTGGGGGTGGGGAACCCAGGCTCTGCTTCTCAGAGGTGAAGGCCATGCCTTTTCCTGGGATCTCCCCAGACTCCACTCAGTGCCCAGGCTTCAGTGAGAGCTCACACTTTCTGCTCCCCAAGCCCCCTCCCCCATTCTGTGTGCTACCTTCATCCTGG
This sequence comes from Alexandromys fortis, assembly GCF_014885135.2. Taxonomy (NCBI): domain Eukaryota; kingdom Metazoa; phylum Chordata; class Mammalia; order Rodentia; family Cricetidae; genus Alexandromys; species Alexandromys fortis. The sequence continues at coordinate 136,147 of NW_026068316.1, forward strand.
TCAGAGGTGGAAGAACTTGGAGGAGCAGAGCTGCTCAGATGCTGTGGCCAGGAAGCAGAGAAAGGAGCCAGGACAAGAGACACCTTTCAAAGATATGCCGTCTCCCATGACCTACATCCTCCAACCAGGTCCCACCCTCTCCCTTTCACCCTCCTCCAAAAATGCTGTCAAACCAAAGACCTACCAAAGACGAGTCTGCTGATGAGATCCAGGCCTCCTGCAGTCACCTTAGAGACCATCATCTGCACCCAACCAGCGCAGCACCTGAGCCCAGGGGACACTACTTATTTAAACCATGACAGATGCCATATGTTTGTTGATAGCCTGTTTGGACACCAAAGGACATGGGTGTCGCCGGTTTTAAAAATATGTATTTATGATCTTTTGTGTGTCCGTGTGTATGTGTGAGTTCACTGTCCACAGAGGCAGAAGAGAGCATTGTCTACCCTGATGCTGGAGTCACAGGTGGTTGTGAACTGTCCCAAGTGGGTGCTGGGAATAAAACTCCCGTCCTCTGAAGAGCAGCTAGAGCTCCCAACTGCTGAGGTCATCTCCACAGACCTAAGGGGCTGTTTTGTTCTCTCTCTGTCACCTGGAAGGTCCACAGAATATGTAGGAGGTTTTCGGTAAATATGCGTAGAATGAACAAAGCCCTCTGAGTCACATGGTTCTGTGTTGGTTCTGACCGGAAGTCATCAATGGCATTGTATGAATGCACACAGGGGAGAGGGAGGGGAGAGGAGGAGATGGAGGGGTGGGGGAGCTCACACAGCCATCTAGTTAATTGCATCTGGTGATGAACCAGGCTCAGGACTTCCACCCAGGGCTTAATCAAAGCCTGCCTCCCTTAACCCCGTTGCCCCTCCCTCAGGGTGAGCCCCCACAGAGCCAGAGCCCCTAGGCCGAGGGAGATTTGTGATCTAGGCTTCATTTCAAAGCCACCACCCAGAACTTTGCTGGATGCTGCAGATATTTTCCTTTCCTGGGCTGTTTCTAGTCTCACCTTTTCTTTCAGCAATTCATGCTTTGAGTAGTAATCTGGCCAAGAATTTATTAAAAGAAACTGTGGGCAGGGTGCGAAGTCCTGGGGTTGGCAGAAACAACCAGGCTCTTCACTAGCTGGGAGTCAGACCTTGGCCATGTGACGCTCAATCCTCCCCCTTCCCCTGCCACCCCCCCCACACACACACAGGTGAGTTATCTAGAGCGCAGGCCGAGTCTCCATGTGCCTCTGAGCCGGGCTCTCCTGCTCTCAGAGCCTGCCACTCCACTGTGGACAGCCTTGGGGCAGGCTGACATCCCTTTGTTCCAGCTAAATGGAAAAGTCCCCAGACTAGTCAGCCATCAGGCCACGCCAGCTGGGCACAGGCAAAGCTGGGAGCTTGGCTGAGTTCAGTGGGCCCCCGTCCCAAACCACTAGCCTTCCTAGGCTGACCCCACATAAGTGAGGCACAAACAATGGGAGACACAGAGGTTGGCTATGTAGTGGAGGATGACCTTGAACTCCACATTCTCCTGCCTCCACCTCCCACTTGCTGGGGTTACAGGCATGAACCACCCCCATGCCAGGGAAGCCCTCTGTCAGCTGAACTGCTCTGCTACCTCAGTCACTTGCTTTTAAGCCAGACAAAAGATTGAAGAGAAGCCAAGCTGGCCCTGGTCAGCCCCATACCCTAGAGCACTGTGGGGCAGTTCCTTGCTAGAAGCTGAAGCTGTGGTACCCAAGACCACAGAGAACGGTCTCTGTTCAGGTAGGACTGAGCTGGTGCTCTGGTATCTGTAGAGTTACTGCATGCTCACAGAGTTAGGGCATCCAGCCAGTCCAGGCTGACAGATGTGTGGCTCCATGCAGCGTTGCGGCGCTGCCACCCCCAGGGACCTTGTCTGGGGGGAGAACTGCTGGACTCCGAGCTTCTCCCCAGACAGCCCGTGATAGCATCACGCAAAACTTGGCCGGTTGTGAGCTGAATGCATCAGCATCAGGAGCCTGGCCTCATTTGCATCCCTCCGAGCATCCTTGAGATGTCTGTTGACCCGTTTGTTTCCTTCTGGGTGAATTCATATCCTTTGGCCCTTTCCCCATCTGGTTATCTTTTCTTATCCATGAGGTCTGTTGTATGGTTTCTCGACACCGCAGGACAGACTTGTCTGATCATGGGATGGTTGCATGCTGGAGGCTCTCACGATCAGATCACAGGCTGGCTCGGAGCCAGGCTCCACACATCTGAACCCATGTGGGGCTTTGATTGGCAGCTTCACTTTCTCTACCGAGAGATGGATCTGATACACATGCTCAGGTAGAAAGGCACTAAATCTTGCTGTCGTTTGAAACTTAAGTGTCGCCCAAAGGCCTAGTCAGCTTGGCCCCACTGCAGGGTGGAGGGGCCTTCGAGAGGAAGGTCCTAGTTGAAGACTGTTAAGTGCTTGGGATGTGGAGGATTGTGGGATTCTAACCCCTTTGTCTTCTTTTGTTTCCTTCCTCTTTTCTACGCCATGGCTTCACAATGTAACAGGCCACCTCAGACCCCAGAGACAGGCACCCGAGCCAGCTGTCTACAGCCTGAGGCCCCAAAGCTGAATCATCGTAAACCTTCTCTCTTCATAAATCAGTTGTTTCAGGACTGGGCCACAGTGATGGTGAGATGACCACGCTCTCTACGCGGGCACACCTCTGAACGGGCCCTGTCTCGGGAGACAGCAGTACCAGGGCCATTGCAGCACGCATTGTCCCAAGAGCCGGAAGACTGGGTATAACATCCATGAAATACCATGGGGATCCACATTGGTCCTCACACTGAGAAGGGAGGGTCTGGAGGGGCTGCACAGCATCTACAGGCCTTACCTGAGGCAGGCGCTCTGAGCTCTGGAGCAGGGACGGTTTGGGGAAAGAGGACTCTGGTGTAGCCTGCGCTCCCCTCATCAGCCTGATGTTCCCAAGGAGGGGAGGCTGCTCTCTGGGGCTGAATACAGCATCTGATGGCTTGACTCTCCTGACAAGGGGACTGAGGGTCTTGGCCCCGGGGGAGATCCTTTTGAGTCTGCACACTGTAGTGGCACCATCTCACTCAGAACAGTCTCTATTGGAGTGGCTGTCAGTCACCTGACTTGTCCACCTTTGCTGGTCTCCTCTCCTCAGCTTTGCCTCACCTGTCCAATCTTACCGTTTCTGAATGAAGAGCAGTCTCCTGTCTGGGACCTGCTCTAATGCCCACAGCTCTTCTGCCTTCTTGCCAAAGCATTACCTTCTTAGGAGATATGGCACCCCTACTCTCTGCTGCTGCTTGGGCCACTGACACATCTGACTCATTTTCTATCTGCTTTTATTTTTGAGACAGAGTCTTCCTGTGTGTCCCTGACTAGTCTGAAACTCACTGTGTAGTCAGGTTGGCCTCAGAGTCACAGTGATTCTCCTGCCTCAGCTTCCTGAACACTGGGATGAAAGGTGAGAGCCACCATGCCCAGCTCTCTTTCAGGGGAAAGAGAGAGAACCGGAGTGGGTGGATGTCGCATCTCTGTCACCTTTATTCATGTGAACCTCCAGGTGGGGGGGACAGCGTGGGGACTGCAATAACCCAGAGTACCTGGAAGGAAGGACCTTCACACTGTCTATATCAGTGGGTCTCACCCTTCCTAATGCTGTGACCCTTTAATTCGGTTCCTCATGTTGTGGTGACCCCCAACCATAAAATTATTTTTGTTCCTACTTCATAACTGTAATTTTGCTATTGTTATGAATCATAATGCAAATATCTATGTTTTCTGATGGTCTTAGGTGACCCTTATGAAAGAGTTGTTTGACCCCCAAGAGGGTCGAGACCCACAGATTGAGAACCACTGGTTTAGATAATCCCAGTCAACCTTCACACTCTAATAACCCTAGAATCCCCTGTCCGGTGAATTGGCTAACTCTTCTATAACCCTAGAGAGAGGTGTGGTCATGTGCAGGTGATCACAGCTACTCTGATTCAAGATGCTGATGGTCACACTCAACCTGAAGTGTAAAAACACACAACAGCCTCCTTGTGGTTTTCAGAGAGGCTCAGCTAGTCTCCAAGGCCAGTCCTATGATTAAACTCCACTCCCCCACCCCCGATGTCAATAATCTGTGCAGACGTATAATACATTCTGGGTATCAATATTAATGTTGATATTTTATATTAATAAGCCTATCCATTATCTACCCCTCATACACACACTCCCTGTTTCTGGTGGGCCCTGACTGCTATAGATTAGTAATCAGTTAAGTGTCCAATTTGAAGAGAAGCCAGTGGGCAGATTTTTCATCAGACAGTGGATTAGTAACTTCTCGAGATGAGATTGGTCACAGCCAGTCACCCAGGGCTCCATTTACATCTCTGGCAGCCAAGGTCATAGACATAGGTGACACAACCATGTCACATTTGTGCAGGATATGGCAGGCTAAAGACGCCATGCAGAGGACAGACCAGGATGGACAGACGTTTTGGACATGGCTAGCCCAGAAGGCAGACAGGATACTGTCAAAATCTTCCTGGTACCCATTTGAATAAACGTGAGGGGACTTGCTGTGGAGAAGGTAGATAAAACATTGTTGGTCAAGAATTCAACCTGATAGCCCAGCCTTGGCTGGCATAGGATCTACGCGGCCTGTCACAGCCACTCAGAGCCCTGGGGGATAGTGTCCTTGAGATATGCACCCTGCAAGTGTGGGGCAGAGGTAGGCTGTGGCTTATTTTTCTCATTTATCCAAGAAGCTATTTTTGCTCATTAAAACCTAGTTACTTGCTGTCTCTAGCCAGGATCCTGGAGTGCTTGCTTGGTTAATTTAAGCAAGCAGAGATTTGACGGAGTAATTTCATTGTCCTTGGGGATTGGCCGGCTGATGCCAAGCCTCACTCTTCCCGTTGGAATGGAGTTAATTTTCGCTGAAATTGCTTCTTAGCAGACAAACACATTCCCCATCATTGAAGGCTTATGTTTCTGCTGCTCTATTATTCCTTAATTTACACACCCAGGCAGAGCACGATCCATACCCAAGACAGAAGAGACAGCCCCCTCCCAGCACCACTGGGTGGGGGCAGTAAAGGAACACCAGGAATCCACTGTGTACCGAGTACCTGGGAAGAGGTAGTGCTGCTAATACTGTGATAGATTGTCTAATTTTACACAACCAAAGCTTTCCCTGAGCCCAGCTGAGAGTGTGCAGCAGAAAGAGAGAGGGGGAAGAGAAGGAAGGGTGGAGGGAAGGAAGAAAAGAAGGAGGAGGAAGAGGCAGAAGAGGAGGCAGGAGTAGAGGCTTGCCTCAAAGACTCAGTTATCTGGGGAGGAGAAGCTAAGAAAATCATACGTTTGTTCTGGTCTGGCCTTATGATGAGACATGAAAGGTAGGAAGGACTTCCTGGTAGAAAGACAAAGGCAGTGGTCTTTGGAAGGGACTTGCCACAGAGGACGTCTGCGTCCCCAGTGAATCAGCAGGAATGGGCAGGGTGGGATGGATAGGCTGGCAGGTTCCAGTGGAGAGTACAACAGACTTCAGAGAAGTGGCCAGACAAGGAGCAGCAGCCAAGACTGGACTCAAGGTCATGGCAATTAAACTAGTGTCTGGATCACTCTAGTGGGCGTGGAAGATCAGTTCACCTTAAGAGGAAGGCCAGTGTCTCCTGTCAGCACCATGGACAGCCCCAAAGGTCTTCGCATAAATCCTAGGCTTTGATACTGCCCTGGGGTGGGGTATGGGTGGGAATGAGGGATTGGGGGAATATGATGGGGGTGGCAAGGCACAGACCATGGGAGTCTGGCATTGAAGACCAGAAAGGACCAAGCTCAGGCTTTGATGATACTAGGGCTGGAAGCCATAACAGAAACAAGATCTACAGGCAGCAAAATCTAGCTGCTAATAAAGAATCTTGGAAAAAAATTCCATTGACACAGATGCTTTGTGAAGACAGCAATAAGCTAGCCATTACACCCTGTTAAGTGGATTAGGAGAACGCTGGAGAATATTTGCATACCAATTACCATAAAATTGAAGTTCAATCTATACTGATTTTGTGTCTTGCCTTCGGAAAGTTGAGTTTCTGTCTACATCTGTTTGCTAAGAAGAATCACTTTTCAGTAATACTGGAAATTTTGTTGTAATAGTTTCAAAGTGTCAACCTGTACGATTGAGATTGAAAATGTTGATTAGGCGAAGATGAACTGCTAAGTGGTGTGTTTTCGGAACGTGATCCCTGCAAGGATGTTTGTTTACCTTGATGATAATTAACCCACCGTTTGCCTCAGGGATCCAGCTAGCTGCAGTCAGCTCAAGCTGTTAAAGACACTGATGCATTCTCTAATATTGGGAATGTAGTGAGGTGTGCACATCCATACCCAGTGTGTGTACCTAATTGACCCGAGCTTGCAATTTATCCTGGAGGGGCAGGTGAGGCTGCAGTGACCCAATACTGTCCCTGTGGAACACTTAAGTCTCCTCCTGGCTCTTTGCATTTCACACATGGGTGTGTCGTTGTCTCTCTGTGGTGGCCACCTGACATTCCAGAGTTTGCTTTACAGCTTAGATGGGTTCTCAGCAAGTACTTAATGTGATACTGCTTTACCCTTTTGTGTTGCTATGACATTCGGGTTTCTTTCTTCTGGAACCTGAGAAGACTGTGAGGAAGGAAGCAGCAGGCAGGTATCTGGTGAGTCCTGTTCTTCGTCCACATAGGCTCATGTAGAAGGACAAACCAATTTTCTGGCCCTGCTCTCTCTCTCTAAAGGATTTATATTTTATGTGGGTATGTCTGCATGTATGGCTGCACACCACATGTGTGCAGTGACGGTAGAGGCCAACAGAGGGCTTTGATTTTCCTGGAACTGGAGTTAGAGTCAGTTGTGAGCTGCCACGTGGGTGCTGGGAACTGAACCTGGGCACTCTGGAAGAGCAACCAGCGCTCTTAACCACTAAGCCCTCTTTCCAGCCCTCTCTTGGACCTCTTTTATAATGACATTCACAGGGCTCAGCCCTCACAACCTTGTCCCCTTCAGGTGTCTCTCTCCTCTCACCACTGTGCCGAGGATGAAGTTTCAGCACATAGTTTGGCAGGCCCCAAGCACGCATGTGCCTGGTTAGCCTCACAGGAACTAGTCAAGTCTGTGAGCCCTTGTGGCATCCAGCACAAAACAAGACTCATTAACAGACGAGTGAATGAGTGAAGGAGAACGTTGAGGGAATGAAAACTTGGTCTTTTGTGTCTTAAGCTCCCAGAACAAAGTCCCCAAGCTCAGAAGCTGCAGCACCAGCAGAGAAGTCAAGGGAGGTGACCTGGAGGCTGAGGTCAGCCACAGCGCATGGCTCCCTGGCTTAAAACTGAGCAATGGGATTAGCCAGGGGGTCTGTGACACACAGGTTCAAATGGAACAAAGGACATGGTAAGGAAATGGCAGGGAAGGTGCCCAGTGAGGAGCCAGGGCTGAGGGGCTCCTCCACTGCACAGGACAGGCTCAGCCCAGGCCGGATCTCTCTCAGCCCTCTGCAGATGCAACTGTGCTGTACTCGAAGACCTGTGGATATTCCAGGATGGGCCACCTGGTCCTCCTACTCCTTGCCTGCTTTGTAACTCAGGCTTCTCTTCTGGGAACCTAGAGTCCCAAGCTGTACTCAGGCAGCCCTGCCACCAGGGCACTTCCTTTGTCTCTTTTGATGGCTTTGTTTTGTTTCGAGGTGACACTGTTTTCTGATTACACAACTGTTAGTTGTGCATCACTTGGTGATGGAGCTGTGTTCTGAGAAGCGCCTCCCTGCATGACTCTGTCATTGTGTGAACATCACAGCCCGGATTCATGCAAACTAAGATGGCTATAGCATCACCAGGAGAAGGGCTCTTGTGTTCACTATGGTGCCTGTGTTGGTGGCTGAGATGCTGTAAGCAATGCTGGATGTAGTTACAGACAAGAAAGGGCGGGAAAGGGAAAACAATAAAGGAGGAGGGAAGAAGAAATAAGGGAGGAAGGAAGAAAAGAGGAAGGAAAGTAAAGCGGGAAGGAACGTGTAGGGAGGGGGTGAGGAAGGAAGAGAAAGGGAGCGCTTCTTCTTGGCCCTAGAGCCTGTACAGAGGCAGCACTGCAACCCACGTGGGCTTTCTGGCCAGTGGTGCAGTTTCTTGTCACGGCAGATGACAATGCACTGGGTGGGGCCCAAAGGTCAACTTCACCCCCCCCCCCCAGGACACACACTTGGGCCTCTGGCCTGCAGCAGAGTCTCCTGGGAGTTTCTGAAATTCCCTGTGCTGGGCTGCACTGCAAGGTTGTTGACCCTGTTGGATCCAGGCCTTCAGTGTTTTATGCTTCCCAGATGAATCCAAGGTACGGCAGCATCTGGGGACCATGCTGCTGAGTCTTCCTATCAGGAGCAGACTGTGGTCCTAGTGAGGGGCAGCATCTGCTCAGAGCTATTAAAATTCAGAAACCACCCCCTCACACACTTGCTGACTCCAAGGCGGTCTCCAGGTATTTTAAAGGCGTGTTAACTCAGGAGGCGTTTATATGGGAAGCAATAAAAGTGGTAACAACCATTTATGCAGCTCTTAAGCTCGCTCCATATTGATGGGTATGAGGGACAGTAATTGGTTTTTGATAGGCATAGAGTCCTCTGGAGACTGTGCTGCCTTAGGTTGGGGGTGGGCCAGCCTAAAACACCTGGAATATTCCAGAAACCAGAAAATAACCACGGTCCCAGACAAGTGCGTGTTGGACAAGACCAAGGAGGAGAAGAAAGAGTTTCTATCAGGGATGTCCTTGGGGAGCAGGCCCTGGGTCAGGGACAGAGACCAGGTTCTGCTTGATTGCTTCATAGGCAAGGACATTCTGAGCTTTGAGCTGACACCAGGGTAGTCAACATCACCCTGCAACCAGCCAGACTAGAGATTAGGGGCCTGCCAGGGGCAGAGGTGGGCTGGGTGCTGATTGTGTGGTCCCCTGCCCATGTGGCCGGGGGTCAGTGAGATGAGGAAGCTCCAGGATGTGGCCTCTTGGGTGAAGTTGAAGAATTCCTAGGTAGGGTAGAGAGTGTGGAAGGAGAAACTCCAGTGGCTATGGCCCTGGGGACCCCGGACAACTTCAGGACCCCAGGCTCCCCCTGCTGAATGGACTGGGGTGGACAGCAGGATGTGTCTGTCACCATCCCACCTGGAGGGCAGTTGAGAAAGGCATCCTAAAAGACTTGGTCACATGATGGTCTGTGTGACACTGAGTGACATGAGAGGGTGGAAGGATGTCCATGCTCTGTTTTCCTGGAGTGTTCTCCCCGCTGTGGCGGCAGGGCTGACTGAGCCACTGGTATTTTCTCTCTGTCTTTGCCTCTCTGCCTGTTTTTCCTGTTCCTTAATTCCATGTCAGTGGTATCTGAGCCCCATCTGTGGCACTGGGAGGGTCAGTTTCTGGACACTTAATTCTTTTCATTGTTCTGCTCAGACCCATCTAGAGGTGAGTCTGCCGTGCTGTCCTTCGTTTTTCATTCCCTTCCTCCCTGGTGGCCCTCCTCCTCACCTGTGCATGCTGAGACCAGCAATGGAGGAAGGATTAGCACAATGAAGTCTCTAAGCTACCCATTCGGAGAAATGGACCTTTCTTCCTGTGCTTTTCTGCTGTCTCCTGTCATCTTGTTTCTCTCTTGGATTACTTCTGAGTGAGAAAGAAAAGCACTTGGCCAATCTCGAGGCTGCAGAGACAGCTCAGCAGTAAGAGTAGTAGTGGCTGTTTTGCAGAGGACCTGGGCTCAGTGCCCAGCACCCACATGGTAACTTACAACCATCAGCAACTCCAGTTTCAGGGGATCTGATGCCTTCTTCTGGCCTCTGTGGTACTGAACACATGTAGTACACAGACACACCTGCCAGCAATTCACACACATACAAAGAGGTGAATTCACACACACATACAAAGAGGTGAATTCACACACATACAAAGAGATGAATTCACACACATACAAAGAGAAGAATTCACACACATACAAAGAGATGAATTCACACACATACAAAGAGGTGAATTCACACATACAGAGACATGCATCTGAAACAAAGGGAATAGGAGGCCGAGTCTTTGATTGGCAAAGTGCTTGATGGTCAAGCATGTACACCTCAACTTGGGGCACACCTACACAAAAGCCAGGCACACTGAGCCTGTAATCTCAGCGCTGGGGAGGTGGGGATCCTGGGGCCTTGCTGGTTAGCCAGTGTAGCCAAGGGGCAAGCTCCAGTAAGAGACATTGGGCAACCATCACTAGGTTGGCAGCCCGGGGGTGTATAAGATGCTGAGTGTGAGTGAGGCAGGAAGCAGCAGCCTCCAAGGCCTCCTACCTTAAGCTCCCAGCCCACCTTCCTTTCATGCTGGGCTGTGGACTGCAGTCTGAAGTTAACCTTTTCCTCCCCACGTTGTTTTTGGCCATGGTGCGTGTCACAGCAAGAGAAAGCAGACTAAGACATTATAGTTTCCCTTCACCCAGAGAAAGACATAGCATGAAAGCCCATTTAACTTCTATTGTCTACAGTGTGGTCAGTCTGGGGTATTCTGCTACAGAAAGAAGCACAGAGCACAAGGCAGTTATGCCAATCTAGCCATTTCAGCATCGGGTTGGTATTTATTTCATTTTAATTTTATTTAATTTAGTTTTATCGGTGGTAAGTTTTTGTTGTTGTTTCTTTTGCTTTAATTGTGCTTGAGGTACAGAGCCTTGACTATGCTAGACAGGTGCTCTCTGGAGCCAACACATACCCAGCCTGTCTCTCCCATCCTGTCCCCTTCATCCTGCTTCTACATTCATTACGTGCTTATAGTAGACACTGTTTACTTGGATGAGATCTGACTATTTAAATATATCAGAATAATTATTCAGATTTCTGGCCAAGTGAAACAAAACAAAACAAAATTAAAAAGAAATTAACAGAAAACTGCCATTGTACAATTTCAAATAATGCGATTTTAAGAAGATTACGCACACGCGCACGCACACACACACACGCACATGCACACACTATGAATGAAGAGGAGACAGAGCCTAGAGAGGCACAGATTCACAACAGAACCATCTGTCTGCAAACGGTTTAATAAGAAGGGCATTTTAAAGAGGCTCGTTTGGCTATAAATACCTGGGTGCCGTTGGTGAAGCTTTCTCTTGGTGCCTTTTGCTCGTGAGTGACATTGATCCCTTTGTCCTCCCCGCCCTCCATCCAGAGCTGGCCACTTACACACTGCCCTTTTGTCATTACCATGATGTTTATTTTGTTTATGGCTAGAGGCAGTGGTTTGCAGTGTGCCATGCGTGTACTTGGTGGGATCTGGGCTCCAAACTCAGATGATCAAGCATGCTATGCTGCCCACCAAGCCATCTTACTGTCCTGATTGTGGCAGTGTGGTCATAAAGTTTCTTACAGAAAGCAGCATTCCCGATCCCTACCTCATCTCAAGGGTTCCTGGTCTTTTTAAAAGATGCCGAGAGGGGACTCTCCCTACCAGGAGTCACCTGCTCTGTCTGGTCCAGCAGTCACCACGGCATGCTAGTGTTTGCACTTGGCATTTCTTGCCTGACCTCTGTCCCCCACATCCCATGTGAGAACCGAAAATAGAATCCTTCTGGTTCTGTTCACTGGTGTATCCCACAATGCCTAGATCACACACGGCGATGAGAAATCGCTAATGAGGAATAAATGAGCTGCTGGAGAGGAGAAGCTCAGTTGTGGTATAACGAAAAACACACCTGGTCTTTCTCTCTGATTTCTGCCTCCAAAATCCCTGGGAATTTCCCGGGTGACAGGAGTGTTTGTTATTGATTGGGTGCCTCCTGGTGACATCCTCTTGGCTTCAGGATAGCAGCCATCCTTAGAAAGCCAAGCACAGGATTAGTGGGTGGAATCCCAAGCTGTCTAACCTCTGCATGACGAGTCCAGTCCTGTGGCCAGAGATCGGAGACATCACAGAAACTTGGGTGCTGAGGCGCCTCGGGATTCCTGACTGGCAGGCATGATGACTTATACTCTTGTCGACCTGACAGGGTCTAGAACAACCTAAAAGACAGGCCTCTGGGCATGTCCATGTAAAAGTGTCCAGTTTGGGTTGAAGTTGGAAGACACATCCCAAACATGGGACCCCAGTGATATGCGGTCCAATACTGAATAAAAGGGAGAAAGTTAGTTGAGGGACAGCTTTCCTCTCTCTGCTTCCTGACTGTGGACACAGTGTGACCAACTGCCTCACACCCCTACCACCACACCTTCCCCACCACGATGGACCATATTCTCAAACTATGAGTCAGAAGGAGCCCTGCCTTCCTTAAGTGCATGTTGTCCCATAGTTTGTCTGAGCACTGACAAAAAGGTAGCTAATGGAGCAGGTGATGTGCCAGGTTCTGGGAGGCTGCTTTCCACCGCCAAGGTGCCTGGTGTCTCTCCACTCACTTGGTCCTGATCTGTGGCCACTGTAGTAAGGCAGTAGAAGGGAAATCAGCTCCAGTGTCATAGTTTTATCAGTTTGACACAAACCTAGACACATCTGGAAACAGGGAACCTTGGTTGTGGAATTGCCTCCATCAAATTGGCTTATAGACAAATCCGTGGGTCCAGAGTCTTGACTAATGATGAATGTGGGTGGGCCCAGTCCACTGTGGGCAGTGCCCCCCCCCCACACACTGCAGGTGGTCCTAGGTTGTATTAGAAAGCAGGATGAGCAAGGTTCTCCATGATCTCTGCTGCAGTTCTTAACTCTAGGTTCCTGCCTTGAGTTCCTGCCTGGGTTCTTTGATGATAAACTGTAGTAACCTGTAAGCTGAAATAAACCCTTTTCTCTCCAAGTTCCTTTGGATCAGTGTTTTAACCACAGTGTGGCTGTTTAAATGAGAATGGTCCCATAGGCTCTTATATTTGAATGCCTGGTTCTGCAGTTGGCAAAACTGTTTGGGAAGGATTAGAAGATGTGGCTTTGTTCCAGGAGGACTGTCACTTTTGAGGTTTCAAAAGCCCATACCATCTTCCAATGTCTCTCTCTGCCTGGGCTTGTGGGTCAGATATGAGTGCTCAGCTGCTTCTCCAAAGCCAAATCTGCCTGCCTGATGCCATATTCCCTGCTGATAATTCCTGATGATGGTGGACTCACCCTCTGAAACTAAGCAAGCCCCCAATTAGATGCTTTCCTCTAGAAGTTTCTTTGATCATCGTGTCTCTTCGCATATAGTAACAGAGAATCAAACTAGACCAGGGCCTTGATGATATTCTAGCAAAGATAGGCCCTCAAGGGAGTATGGGAGACTGAGTTCACAGCTCACTGGTCAGAACCATATGAGTTCTGAGAGCCAGCACCCAGGATACGAGGCCTGGACAGCCTTAAGGAGGGCTTGAACTCTAGCCTATGCAGCCTGACACCAAGACAGTAGCAGGCAGTGTTAGAGCAGTGTTGTAGAACATGGAACAAGTTATTAAAGTGTGTGAAATGATGTGATTTAAAGAAAAATATGAACATAGATCATTGTGAGAGGCAAGAAACTTAGAAGAGATTTCACAGAGCTAAGATCTTGAAACCCCAGACACTGTGACACAGAGAAGTTTTATGTCATTCCCTGACATACGAAAACTCTTAGACTCTCCAAACCCACAAATGTCTGCCTGTATGCTTATTGGCTAACTGGTGGTGGAGCTTCTACACAGCCTTAAGATGGGGTTGGTCCTCAGGGGACCCATCCATGCCTTAGCCGGCGGAGTCTTTAGCCCCCAGCACTGACTGACACTCTCCTTGCTTTCTGTAGACTTCACCTGCCCTCCTTGTTGAGAGCTTGTGCCAAGATGAAGTGATGGTGGAATCTTGGGAAGGCGGGGCCTAATGGGAGGCCTGTGTGTCACTCACTGGAAGTCCTGAACTCAAAAGGGATTGTGGGAAGCAGGTCCTTCCCTCCTCCTCTCTTGCTTTCACATCCTAGCTCTGCACTCCTCGTGGTCCCCTGTGCTGTGCCATCTCATCACAGGTCCGAAGCAATGGGTGGGACTGATCACAGCTGGAGACCTCCAAGACTGGGAGCCAAAATCAAAACTGCTCTTTGTAATTTGCTTAGCTCTAGCATATGTGTGTTACATAGAAACAGCTACTAAAACATTTGCCAAGAGATAGAGTACACCAGCTCTACCAGGGCAGGCACGCCTGTGCTGGGGGCCTTTCCTCACCTTTCCCTCTCGTGTGGCTGTGATAAAACACCTCACAAAGGCAACTTGAAAGGAAAATGGGTTTATTGACCTTACATTTCCTCATCACGGTCCACCCCTGCAGAGGAGTCAAGGCAGGAACTTGGAAGGGTCTAGTCACATCCACAGTCACGATAGGAAGGAATGCATGCATGCCTACTGGTCAGTTCACGTTATCCACTCCTGTGCAATCTAGGATGCCCTGTCTAGGGAATGGCGTTACCCGTAGTGAGTGAGCAGATCTTCCCACCTCAATTAGCATAAACAAGCCAGTCCCCCATGGACACGCCCACAGGCCAACCTGAGCTAGGCCGTCCTTCATGGAGACTTCTCAGTGATTCTAGATACCCCGAGGCTCGCCATCTAGGTGTTCATTTGCATTCTTCAGAAAGTACTTTGTAACAATAAAATGCCCTTGAGTTTTGAGTGCTTCTCCCACAAATGACCTCACCCCAAGAGCGTAGTGTGAATCCCGGGGTACAACAGCTCAGTTAGAAGCCTCATCATAGCTTGACCTGCAGCAGGCCTCTGCATGGAGACAGGATGCTGCCCGGAACAAGGTCTCCAACTTGTAGTGTTTGAGGCAATCTCCACGTTGGCAGTGTGAGACTTGCGCCACACTGTAGATGCAGGGAAGATGCCTCCTGGAGACCAGCTTGTCTCAGGGAAACCACACACATCTACGGCCCAACTCAAAGGTGTGAGAGTGCCGGGTGAGAAGACAGCAGGAGAGAAAACAGCCTTTTCTCAGAGATGAACAATCAGTGCAATAAAAGCGGAGGTGCCCGTGAGCTGTATAAATGATGAAGGCATGGGAGATAACCACTGTGGTCCCCAGGTGAGGAGAGGGCAGACTCTGTGGGTGGGTCCGAAATGTAGAAAAGCTGGACAATTTCACAAAATACAAATGGTCAACATGGATGAAGAAGATGCTGGAAGGTGGGCACAGCTGTGAGCTGTGGAAGAACTTTATGCTTTTGCCCTAAACTGGCCTGTAACAGCTCTGGAGTTTTGGTTGGTAGGGTTCCTAGCCCAGAATTCCGAGGGACTATGTCTGTGAACCCCTCACCGGGCTTCAGGAGGATCCGCGTTCATTGCCTGTTGGTGGCCAGGCTGTCGTTCTCTTACTGGCCCAGGCAGAGCTGTTCAGCTGCCTTATCATCCGGTTCCTCTCCTCAGGTGTGGGGACACACTAGCATACACCCTCACTGTGAAGAGGCAGAGGGAACAGTCTGCGTTAGAGAACCGCAGCCCTGGTCAACAGTGAGGAGAGGGTGCTGTGGAGGGGAGCTCTCAGTTCTGCCACAGAAACAGAACATGGAAGTTCATGAAAGCTTCTTCGAAAGATAAATAAACAAGCCCTTACTGAGTTGCTTGGAAGACAAAAGTTTCTTACCTCTAGAAGATAAAAACGACTGGTCTAGAATGGAAAAGAAAACGGGATTATTTTTAAAGATGAGGTGGGGTTGAGGAATGGCATAAGAAAGAATAAAGGTTGGTACTTTAGTCTAAGGAAGATCTGAAGTCTTCCTTCAGAGGTGCCTCCTCCAGGAACGTGGGGGAAGCCAGTCAGCAGTGGCTTTGTTATCGGAGCCCCGAGCTCCCGAACCGAGGCCTCTGCGCAGTGGACTTGTTGGCTTTAAACCTCTGCACTGCGGGTGTTATCTCATTTCACATGTATTTCCTTTTGATAAACCGAAAAGTTGTGGGCGATTTTGTTTATTGATATCCCAACTAGGGTAAAAAATATTTTGATTAGATGTTAACTCATTTCATCCCTTAAGAGGAACAGGAAGGAGGAAGATGCCACCCCTCCCATCCCCATCCCAGAGGATGTGGAACTTTGGCCTCTATGTGACTGTGTTTTTAGAAACAGCCTTGGGTGTCTCTCGTGCTCAGGGACAGGTCATGAGCTCAGATCTTCGGAGAATTCCACCTTTTAGAGAGCAGGCTGGGATTCCTCAGTGAGATATCAGTTTAGCATCACACAGACCTGACAGGTAGACCACACCAGGGTCATAGGGCCCAAACCCTCCAGCGGCCAGGGCCAGCTTAACTCCTCTGTATAGGTGACATCTGCACCTTCTATTCTTCTCATGTGTGAAGTCTGATGGACCCTCTAAGACAACACTGAGTCTGCTTTGGCACTCAGGTGGCAAACATAACACCTGGGAGGAAAGGAGACTTATTCCTGGCTCCTCGCATCATTGCCTGCCCATTTCTGTTTGTTGCTGGAATATTGGCAGGAACCCTGGCGTCCTCGCTGCCACCCTGAGGTCTTGGGATGTGGGAGGAAAAGCAGGTGGCCACACTGACGCAGAAGCATTGGCGCAGCCCTGGGATCCCCACCTCCAGGCTTTGACGGCAGAAGAGAGTCACTTTGGTGTGCTCAGGCCTCTGTCTGGGTGCTGTGTGTCACTATTTCCGGGGAGAGGAGAACAAGCAGCTATTCCCTTGACGGGGAACCGGAGACAGACCAAAGTACCATCAGCTGTGTTCACCTGAGCTGTATGCCTCACACAATGAGGGCGTGGGTGGTGTTGGGATCTCACATTTCACTTAGCAATATTTGTGAACATATTTCCATATAAGCTTCTACATCTTAATTGCCAGTACCCAATCGAGTAATTAATTTAATTCCCTACGAGAAATCGGGTATTTGGAAGGATTCTTTTTTTAATCCAACCTGCAAAAGCAACTTCAAGTCAGCAGCCGTCATGTTAAAAAATCCTACAGAATGAGGAATAAAATGTAATCTTGGTTTCCATCATTTTTTATTTAACATTTTCCGAGCACTTCAGTTACATATGCACCAGTGATAAGAGGTATAATTCTTCTAAGTGAAGATACAGAATCATAATTATTATAAATGATATGTTTATACGTCTATATTTCCCAAGAGTATGGAAGAAAAATAACTGGAATTAATTAAGAGGCTCCAATCTGAGAGAGTTTTCCTCAAGTACCTGGCTTTTCTATGCGATACCGGCATCCGCTACCATTGAAAAAGATCTCATTTGCACAGGGACAGGAAATATTAAATCCTCAGAAACTACTTCCACGGAAAATTGTGAACAATGTTGTAAGGAAATGTACTATGCGTTTTGCTGGAAAAGACAAATGGAGGACTATTCTGGATCTATTAGAAGAGGTATTGTGACAGCTAAGCACAGGGAAAGATCTCAACAGCGTTTGTAGCTGGGGAACACAAACGGCAACAGTGTAATTCACAGGTGGGGTGGAATGGCTACGATCCAGAACGCGGGCAGGCTCGAGGAGGAGGGGGAAGGAAAGGAATGGGCCTCAGGAGCTGGTGGGACCCCAAGTGGCGTGGGCACTTGGAAGCCAGTTTGGCCATTTCTCACAAGGTTAAGGATGTTGTCAACGTAAAGTCTGCAGCTTGTACTCCTAGGGATTTGCCCAAATTACCCGAAAGCTTATGCATACAAAAACTTGCCTATATATGTTCATGGTGGCTTTATTCTTAACAAAGCAAAACTAAGACGCATCTGAGAGACCTTGAAATGATGAAAGGATGAAGTGAGGGTCAGCTAGGCTGTGGGATATTATTATTAATTATTATTATCATTAATGTGCATAGGAGAGAGACCAGGAAAGGAAAAGGGAGAAGGAGCAAGAGGAGGGGAGGGAAAAGGAGATGAAGAGAGAGGGAGGGGTGGAAGAGGGAGAGAGGAGGGGAGGGGAGGGAAGGGGAGGGGAGAAGAGAGGAGAGGAGAGAGAATTCTACAGGCACAATGTCTACATGAAGGCCAAAAAAGGGCATCGGATGCCCTTGGAGCTGGGGTTCCAGCTGGTTGTGAGCCACTTGATGTAGGTGCTTGGAATTGAACCTGGGTCCTCTGGTAGATCAGTAAGCGCTCTTAACTACCGAGCATCTCTTCAGCCCCCATTACTCCTTATCTTAGTTTGACTTTCTGTCGCTGTGGTAAAACACTGGCCAAAAACAATTTGGGGAGAACATGGTTTATCTGGCTTGTGTGCCCTCATCATGGTCTATATTTGAGGGCAGGAAATCAAGCAGGAACAGAGGCGGGAGCCATGAAGGAAGCTGCTTACTGACTTGCTCTCAATGGCTTGCTCAGCCTGCTTTCTTATAAAGCCCACCCTTTCCCCAACCCCCACTCCTTCCCCACCACACTTAGGAACCACACCGCCTGCAGTGGGTTGGGCCCTCCTACATCAATCATATGTCAAGAAAATGCCCCACTGACATACCCACATGGCGTTTAATGGAGGCATCTCCTCATTTGAGGGTCCTTCTTCCCAGGTGACTCTAGCTTGTGCTGAGTTGACAACCTCACCAGCATATCCCTACTGTGAAATATTATTAAAAGTAAAAAGAAATTACCTATCATGCTATGAAAAGACATCAAGAGCTGGACATCATGGCACTTGGGAAGGGGGCGAGTTTAGAGACAGGCAAGAGCATAAAAATAAACAAACCACTGCATCTAAAACATATAGCTCACTACCAACATGAAAATCAATCTTTTAAAACTGTTTGTTATTTTTATTTTATGTATACAGATGTTTTGCCCGCGAGTATGTCTATACGCCATGTGCATGCAATGCCTGGGGAGGCCATGGGAGGGTTTGGAACCTCTAGACTGGAGTTCCTGGTTATGAACCCCTATGTGGGTGCTAGGAATCAAACCCATGTCCTCTAGAAGAGCAGTCAGTGCTCCCAACCACCGAGCCACCTCTCTAGTTTCTCAAATGTCATCGTAAATGTTGAAAAGAAAATGAAAGATGTTAGTCTGAAAAGGCATGTTCCAGGTGATTCCACCCATATGGCAAGCATGTAGGGGGGGTGTACAGAATTTGCTTGTATTCTGACACATCCATGTTAGACACTACAGAACATACACTAACAAGAGAACATCAATGTAAACCACGAGCTTTCATATGTGATCATGTGCGCAGTTTCGTTCAATCATTGCAGCGCATGCAATGCAGCAAGGTATTGATAATAGAGGGAGTCAGAGGGCGGGGCTTCGGGGAAGATGCTATATGCTCTCTTCAGTTTTTCTGCAAACTTAAAGCTAAAAATGTACACAAAAACTTGCAAAAAAGTAAAATCCACTAATTAAGAGGGGGAGAAAAGACCGTATCAAGCTCTAAAATGCTCCAGATATATTTTAATTGTTAGGTGAAAGAGCCAGACAAGAAAAAGTTACACATGATCTGAGTCCAATTATACGACATTGCGGCAAGGCAAAACCATAGAGATGTTTGAAAATCCAGCCTCAGGGGCAGGTTGAGCTGATGAAGCGTGGCCCTGTGGTGGAACTGTCTTGTGTGTTTCTGTAGGGAACACGTGACACTCTTGAAACCCACGCAGCTTCACAGCAGCAGGAGAGAATGTTAATATATTCAAACTTAAAAATCACTCAGGAAGTAGAAGGACTCCAGTGTGGAAGGCAAAAGGGGGCCAAATATTCCAACTGCATTACACCTGTGTGAGCAACCCTGTGGCAGGCCATAGAGGACAAATGAGGTGCTCAGTGCTTTCAGACACAGGGGGAGCCAAAACAACTCCCCCAACCCTCCCCAAAAGGCCCCAGCCCAGTGTGATGTCCCTGACTCAACAGTCATGTTTGTGCTTATGAAAAGTGCAGCCAGGGAGCCAGGAGGCAGAGGTGCTGCCCAGCAGGCCATTGACCAGGGCTGGAGTCATCAGTGTGGGCTCATGTGTAGCTTCACAAGGTATAGATAGTCTTGTACAGAAGTTACAGACATATTAACTGGTAAAGGGCAAATGGATATATTGGATGGGTAGATGGATGGGTGGATGGGTTGGTGGATGGATAAGGTAGAGAGATACAGATATAAAAGATGATAGGTATATGATAGATTGATAAAGATGATAGATAAATAATGACTGACTGACAGAGCGATATTATAAGAACTGATTTAGTAGAATACATAGATCAGGAAATGGGTAGATGAATGGGTTAGACAAATGAGAGAGTAAATATAGACGATGCATAGACAGATAATAGATGATAGATACAAATATACATCAATGGTAGACAGGCAATGTGTGTATGTACAAATTCACACACACACATTTAAAACTAAACAAAAATGTCGACTTTTCAGCTAATTTACTAATTTTAGTGCAATTTAAACTACCAGTATGTTCTTTTCCCTATTTCTTTTCCCCATTGCATGATGAAGGAGCAGCTAAGTAGTTGGTGGAATAGTCAGGAAGGAAGGCCCAGTTTCTATAACTTACATCAGAATCCTTAAAGCATAGCCTGGAACCACGGTTCTAAGAAAAAGCGTGTTGAAGAATGGGCCTTTGAATGAGGACTTACACAAATGATCTTGGCAAAGGTAGCCACTCTGAAGGCCCAGGAAAGGAAGAGACTTCCATGTTTGCAGACAAACTCAGTTTCTTCTTCACTTTGTGGCTGGCTCCCTTCTTTCCTGTGCAAGGCTCTTTCCGAGGGTATTTAGAACTCGCTCCCTCTCTACTTATTGCTGTGGCAAAAATGCTTGAGTAAAGCAAAGTAAGGAGAGGGTATATTTTGACTCACAGTTCGAGGGTACGTCCATCATGGCGGTAGGAGCATGAGATGGTCCATCGCATTGCATCCACACTCAGGAGGCAGAGGGAGAAGACTGCTGGTACTTAGTCTGGGATTCCAGTCCATGGAATGTAGCTGGCCCACGTGCAGGCTGGGTCTTCTTATCTCAATTAACCTACTTAGGAACTCCCTCACAGACATGCCCAAAGACTTGTTTCCATGGTGATTTTCAGTCCCATCTATTTGGCAATCAAGATTAATCACCACAATTACCTTCTGCAAATATATCAATGTATTATTACCCAGCAATTGGAGACACTTTCTGAGATATGTTTTTGACAAGGTCACTGGGTAGCAGAATCTCTTGATGGTCCTTTGGTCTGCTGTTGACTGCGCTGGATTCAGCCTGCACAAATGATAATACGTGATCAGGTGGATAGTGTTTGTTCCCTTCCTCCACTGGGTGTGTCTCACACCCTTCACACTGTGGAGTACTCTTCCTCAGGTCCTCTGGCCTCAAGGCCACCATGCTTAACCCTTCATTTCTCTAGCAAAAAATGTGTGTGTGTGTGTGGGGTTCATTGTTCCTGGTTCCCAAAACAACAAGGTGAGGCCAGCCCCTGCTTGGCTGTGTTTCTCACAATATCTGACTTCTCTCAGGACTGATCTGCATGGGAGTAGCTGCTGGGCCACGGGGCCACCAGGCCACTGGGCAACGCTTTGCTTTGACTCACCACTGGCTTGTTCTTCAGAAGCCCAGAGTCTCATTCCAGCTAGAAGAGCCTGCTCTTTGTATGCGCGTGTACACACACATACACATGCACACGCATGCACATGTGCACAAGCACACACATACACACACACACACTATGCATCTCCCTGGCATTGGTTGTAGTAGCTACTTTTCTGTTATTGTCATAAAAACACCATGACCAAGATAACTCAAGAGTTTATTTTGGCTTACAGTTCTAGAAGGTTATAGACTGTAATGGCAGGCAGGGACAGTACGGCAGCAGGTGGTAAGCGTGGTAGCTTGCACCTCGAGGACCAAGCAGAAAAAGCAAACTGGAAGTGGCATGAGTTTTAACCTCAAAGCCCATTCCCAATGGTGTACTTCTGGTACCAGCACTGTACCTCCCAAATCTCCCCCAAACAGAGCAACCATCTGGGGACCAAAGTGTTCAAATGCCCTATCTAGGGGCATTCTCGCCCATCTGATGGATTTGTAGGCATTCAGTGTCTTTGCTGGGAAGCCTGAGATCCTCTCCTGCTCACAATTCTGGCTTCCCCCTCAGTGGATGGCCCATTCATTTCTAATGTTCCCTGGTTTTTGAGAGTTCTCAGGCATCCCACAGACCCCTTGGCCTCAGCACATAAGTCACAGATTGTGGCTTACCTGAGATAATTTGGGATGGTGACAGTTTCCTTCAAAAGCATCTCTCCTTATCCTCCCTCCCACGCCCTTGCCATCACGTGCTTAGGACTGTCCCCAGGCATTCTCAGGACTGCAACCATCACTAGATGCTCCTGGAGTCCCCACTGTTTCCAGAAGGAGGGACAGCCCTCTCCCCTCACTCTGTCTCTGGAAACTCTCTGAGGCTCTCTTGAGAAGCCGTGGTCCCATGCTAATTTGACATCTTACCTACAGCCAGAAGACAGCATGCTGCATGCCAATTTTCCAAAGAAGAAAAATTTTGGAGAAAACATTTAAATACTTTATATGTGTGTGTGTTGAAAGTATATTAAAGTGTTTTCCAGGGAAAACATGTAATTATTGTGTTTGCCACATCTAGCAGCTGAAAGCTGCTCTTCCTGTTTTCTCCAAGTCCTCATCATTTTCTTGGTTGGTGGCAGACCAAATTACCACTCAGCAGCCCTTGCATGACGCTTGTAACACTAAATAGAACACAGAGTCACAGCAACAGCTCTGTAGCATTTTGCCACAGTCTGGGAATGGGATTTGAATCTGAATGGAAGGGAGCTCAACCAGAGTCATGTCCCACAGGTCCTAACCTGTGTGTGACGCATTCCTTTGGGGACCACATCTGCCCCCACGGCTCCACCCTATTATGAGTCATGGAAGAAAGGGGCTAGCATCTGTGTTTTATTTATATTACTTATGCCTATGTGTGTGCATGTGTGTATACACACATGTGCTTGCAGTACCTATGGGGACCAATAGAGGGCAACAGATCTCTCAGAGCCTATGTGGCATTTGTGAGTCAGCTGATGTAGGAGGTGGGATCCAAGCTCCTGCCCTCATGAGAGAGCAGCAAGTGCTCTTAACTACTGAGCCATCTCTCCAGGTCTGAATCTATGTTCTTAATGACTCAAATGGTGCCAAGGGCAGCCTAGATGACTGAATCCCTGCTGCCTGTCACACACCCCTCCCCCAATTATAGAATTCTGCCTCCTGGTCTATTTACAGAGCTTCAGGTTAACAGGTTTGGGGCATTGCATGGTCACAAGATACACAAATTGGTTGTTCATTCACGGGCTCTCACGGCTTCCTTTAGAATGGATGCCTTTGCTTTCTTTAAGACGATGTCTTTAAAGTTCTTTCCTGGGAAGTTAGATGGAACTCAACTTTTTCTGCAGAGCTTAAAAAATATTTTCTTGCCTTCAGCTTCTCTCCCGAGCCTCAGCTGGCACAGAGCTCTCCCTGACACTGTCTTCTCTACACACATTGAAGATCTGTTGACACCGCCAATAAGAAGTCTCTGTCAACTGATTAGCTGTTTTCAGACAATATATCTCTTTCTGTCGCAGTTGCTTTTTGCTGGTTCTTTTTGCCTCCTGTTTTTGGCAGGTTCACCCACACAATGCTTGGGTGTAAAGTTATTTATTTTTATCCTTTTTGCAGATCTCAATTCTTCTCTGAGCACTCATGCTTTCCCTCAATTCCAGAAGACTTTTTGCTCTGTTCTCTGAATGGCACCTCTCCACCCACTAAGTATGTGTTGGACTCTCCTGGCCGCTCCTCCATACCTCAGTCCTTTCTCTCTTTCTGACTCTAGACTCTCTGTCTAGCCATCAGCCTTGTGTTAGAATTCTTTATGTTTAAGCTATGTTTTTTATTTCATAACTATATTGAACGTTCCATGCAATAGGAAGCTTGCACTGGAAGGATGCTTTGCAGCTGTAGCTACTTGATTGACATACACAGAAGCATATATGTAGAAGGGCATTTGTCTATGTGTACCTGGGTGTGCACATGTGTACATGCATGTGTGAATGTACTTATGGAGGTCAGAGATAAGCCTTTGGTGTCATTCTTCTGTGTTTCTATAGCTGTGATGGAACACCATGACCAAAACCAATCTGTGGAGGAAAGGATTTATTTATCTTATACTTTCACCTTACAGTCCACCACTGAAGGAAGTCAGGAGAGGAACTCAAAAAGGGCAGGAATCTAAAGGCAGGAACTAATGGAGAGGCCATGGAGGCTGCTTCTTCCTCCTCCTCCTCCTCCTCCTCCTCCTCCTCCTCCTCCTCCTCCTTCTTCTTCTTCTTTTTTTGAAACAGGGTTTCTCTGTGTAACAAGCTATGGCTGACCTGAACTTGCTTTGTAGATCAGGTTGGCTTCAAACTAATAGATCTGCCTGCCTCTGCCTTCCAAGTGCCAGAAATAAAGGTGTGTGCCACCACTGCCCAGTAGTTGACTTTCTTATAGAATCCAGGACCACCAGTCCAGGGATGGCATCACACACAATTGTCTGGGCCCTCTCCTATCAATCACTAGTTAAGAAAATGCCTTACAACCTGATCTTATGGAGGTATTTTCTTAATTGAGGTTCCTTCCTATTAGAGAACTCGAATTTGTATCAAGGAGACATAGGACTAGCCAGCACAACTGTCCACCTGGTTTTTTGAGACAAAGTCTCTCACTGGAACCTGGAGTTAGGTTCCTGGAATAGGCTAGGCTGGCTAGCCAGTAAGTCCAATCTGGGCTTCCCTGGAGCTAGGATTGCAACCATGGGCCTCCTTGTCCAGTTTACATGGGTTCTGGGGCTCAAACTTTGGTCCTCACGTAAGCTGTTTACAGGCTGAACCGTTTCTGTTGTTTTGTTTTGATCAAATTTATTCTACCACTTCTGGAGGTGTTAGTCACATGATCTGACAATGTAGACCTGAAAGTGGCTGAGCCTGGTTTATGTTGTGCCAACTCAAGGCTTTTTAGATCTGACCTTGAATGAGCCTCCTAGTGACTGTAAGGCCCCATACAATACAGAAGAGCAATGGCAAATGTGTTTGGTGACTTGAATGTAATTTACCCAAGGGTCTATGATAATAGGGACTTGGTCTCCAGGGTGGCTCTATTGAAAAATGGTGAAACCTGATAAGAAGAAGATAGATCATTAGGGATATGCACTTGGAGGGTGTGGTAGTTTGAAGGAGAATGGGCTCATTATATTTGATTGTCTTGTCTGAGTTGGTTCTCTCTCTCTCCCTCTCCCCACTGCCTGTGGATCAGGATGTAGCTCTTATCTGCTGCTCCAGTGCCATGTCTGCTTGAACACTGCAACACAACCTGCCATGATAATGGATTAATCCTCTGAAACTGTAGCCAGTCCCAATTAAATGCTTTCTTTTATAAGAGTTGCCGTGGTCATGGCGTCTCTTCATAGCAATAGAGCAGTAACTCAGACAGAGAGGATGTGAGCCTCTATTCTGTCTCTGCCTTCCTGTCTGGCCATGTAAGTCTCTGTCAATTGTTTAGCTATTTTTGGATAAATCCTACCCTCCTCTTCCTGTTGCTATACACACACACACATGCACACACATATGCATGCACACACATGTGCACACATGCACGTACACACACACAGCCCTCCACCACAATGTGCCCTCTTACCCTGACTTCTGCTCTCACCCTTCTGGCCATGGCAGGCCCTTTATCAGGGACAAAATCAATGATATGTTGTTTAAATTTTCTACCAACAATGCTGTGGAGCTAAGAAAACCTTTTCTTTTCATAAAGTTTGCTGCCCAGAGTATTGTGTTGTAGTAATGCAAAGATGAGAGAGGGGTTTTCAGATGATTAAAATAATGAGACAGTGATGAATAAAATTGTTTGTAGGCAAACAATAAACATTAATGATAGTTTTATGAGACAATTCAAGTGATATTGTCCCAGATGGGAAAATAAAAAGACCTTAGTTTATTGGAAAGCAATAAATATTAATTATAAGTTTATAAGTATATTCAAGTGATATCGTCATGATGAAGAAGAGTGAGAAGGATTGGAGAGCTGCTGGGGGCACACGTTGCCCTGGCAGAGCACTACCAGCCATAGCCCCATTGTCCCTCCCCTACACTACATAAATGAATGTGAACTGGTAAATTAATAAAGTAAAAATTGAAAAGAAGACTAAGAAAAGTTTGATTTCTAATTGAATCCAAATGTCACCTCAGGTGGTGCTGCAATCTCTCACGGGTGGTGGGGATGTGATGAGGAGGGCTGGACTCTGGGGTCTGGAATAAGAGTGGTGTTCACACCCTGGTTCTGCCCCACAGACTGGGGACATTCAATCACTCCAGTCCTCATGGCTTCATTTGGAGAATGAGAATGTTGATGGTACTGCCCCCTGGAGCTCTGAGTAGATGGAATCCATGAACACAGGGGTAGAACTGAGAGCCATGCCTGGCACACACAGGGTTAGTAACCAGGAAACCAGAGTCACTGTGAGCTCTGACAGACTCTGGCTTGCTTTCCTGCCTAACCTACCTGCTCCTTTGCCAAAACTGTACTCATGCCTTCTGGAAAAGGCCTGTGGTGTTTTGAATGAGAAATTCCCCCACTGGCCCATGTGTTTGAACACGTAGTCTCCAGTTGGTGGCTCTGTCTGGGGCTGCTTAGGAGGACTGGCCTTGCTGGAGGAAATACATCACCAGGGGTAGACGTTAGAAGTTTAAAGACTCTGTGACACTTCCAGTTCCCTCTTGACTTCATGCTTGTGGTTCAGAATGTGAGCTCTTAGCCTCCTGTTCCTGTTGCCACGATGGGGGCTGGAGAGATGGCTCAGAAGTTAAGGTCCTTGTTTTAAAGGACGTGGGTTCAATTCCTAGAACTTAAGTGGTAGCTCACGACCATTGGTAATTCCAGTTCCAGGGGATACAATGCCCGCTTCAGACTTCCAATGGTACCAGGACGCAGCTGGTTCACATACATACATCAGGCAAATCACTAATACACACAAAATAAAACAGACCTAAAATATTTGGAAAGGGGTGGGGCATTAAGAAAGTGGTGCTGGGAGCAAAGCAGACTGCGAAGCTTGGGAAGTTTTAGGGGAACACAATGTTTATCTCTCTGGAAACATAAACCCAAATAAACCCTGTCTTCTGTAAGCTGCCTTGGTCATGGTGCTTCTCACAGCAACACAAAAGTGATCAGTCCAGGGTCCAACCCCTTAGTGTAAAGTTGTGTAATGTTCATGGATTTATCATTAAAGCAACTGTATATTTAAAACTGCATTTTTCATGTATAATTTAAAACAATTTCATAAAAAAATGAAACGGTAGAGAGTTCAACAAATGGTATTAGAACAAACTCAAAGCTTGTTTTTTTTTTTTCAAAATGTCAAAAATTGACCACTGAGGTAAAGGCAAAATCTTCTAAAAACCTTGTGTTTGTTTACTTTGAGACAGGGTCTTGCTGTTTAGCCTTGAACTTGTGTTCTTCCCAACTAGCCTCACAAGTGCTGGGCTGCTAGGCACACACCACCACCTGTAGCCTTAGGCCACTCTTCTGGGTTTGGAGTAGGTAAAAGTCTCTCAGATGGGACACAAACTTCACACTGGGAGCTCCTGCCTGGGGAGGACTTATCTGACTTCGTGACAGTCCAGTGATGAATGATCAGAGTGTTAAACTCAGCGAGGGAAGGAATGTGTGTGTTCAATTCTAGAGTACAAGAAAACCCAGAGAGAATGGGAGTTGGGGGTGGAGGGCAGGAACCAAAAAAACATGAAGTTCCATGGGCCATGGTGACAGGGGTAGGAACAGCCTCCATGACAATCTTAGGTGGCCAGCAGCAGGAGGGCTCCCAGGAGCTTTCTGAGATGTGAGCTGCATAGGAGCAGCTGAGCTGAGAACCCTGGGAGTGAAGGCGGTCAGACTCTTGCAGCAGTGAATGCCCTGCCACACTCCACCCCCCAGCTTCCCATGCTCTCACCTTTGATTGCACGACCCAGGCAAGCAGACCTGCCATCACTCTGACAGTCAAGTGTCTGTTACCCTGTGACTGCTGCGGCAGCAAGAGAAACAAGGCACAGAAACCCCCGGCTGATGGAACCCCCCAAGAACCCCCGAAAGGCATCAAGCTGCTTGAAAGCCTGCAAGCCACAACTGCAGGGCTCTGGTCAATCTAGAAAGCAGGCTCTGGCAGCTGAAAATGAGGTCAGGCTCCAGGTACACAACAGGCTGCTTTGGCTCCCTGGCAGTCAGGGCCAGAACTGACGAGAAAACTGTGTATGTTGGAGGACGTCCCCAACTTTCCCTTTTCACTTCCCCTGTTCTGCTGCACCCCTGAGGGAAGGGGGAGGGGAAAGAACAGCAGACCTATTGAGAACAGGTTTATATAGTGATATTTTATTTATTTTTTTTTAATAAATAAAGCTTGCCTAAAGGTCAGAGGGGGAAAACTAAGCCACTAGAGGTCAGGCAGTGGTAGCACACACCTTTAATCCTAGGATTTGGGAGACAGAGGCAGATGGGTCTCTGCTGTGGGAGGTGATGTATGCTGTGAATAAGTTTTATTGCCATTAGTTAGCAAAAAAAGTTGCTTTCGGCCAATGGCTTAACAGAGTAAAGCCAGACTGAAAGAGATATATAGAGAGAGTAGGCAGAGTCAGGGGGAGCCATGTAGCTACCGCAGCCTGCTGAAACTTTGCCAGTAGGCATGACCTCGTGGGGAAGCACAGGTTAATGGAGATGTGTTCCTTTAGGATATAAGAGCTAGCTAGCAATACCCTTAAGCTATTGGCCAAACAGTATTGCAATTAATAGAGTTTCTGAGTGATGATTTCTAGTCTGGGCAGCAGAACGAGCAGCTTCTGTTTACAGATCTCTGTGAGTTCAAGGTCACCCTGGGCTACACAGGAACAATTCTGAAACAAATCCAGGAGGTGGTGTCTCACACCAGAGGGGATATAAAACGGGAGGAGAGAGAGGCTTGGTCTGCTGAGTCTCCTTAGTTTGTGATCGCCCAGCCTTAGTAGAGGTAAAACTTCTCTAGTGACTGGCTGCCTTGCTTTTCTGGTTTTCAGGTTGAAACCCAATTTCTGTCTCTGGGATTTTACTATTCGTGCTACAATTGGTGCCCATGCTCTACCCACTGAGCAGCCGGGCTTTCTCAGTCCATTCCTGATTGGACCATTTCATATCTCATTTGCATGAACACACACCTCGCCAATCAAGAAGGGCACACAACATCTTCCCCAGTCCTGTTCCATGCTGGAATCCTGCTCCTTCAGTCAGCGGCTCCTAGGACTCCCCTTTCCCTGGGCAGACCCACTGGAAACCCACCTAAGGCAGAACTCCCCAGCATGCACTGCCCCTGCTCCTTCCCTGCAGGAAATTTGTTCTTGCTTTGAGAGCTTTTTGTCTCAGCCTTGGAGATCAGCTGCTTTCTCTGAAAGTGAGAGAACTCACTCACTCCAGGGAACTCAGGCCCTTGGGCCCTGCTGAAGAGGAGAAACCTGCTGCTCTCTGACTCTCACCATCAGCTGTGTGCTTCCTGCAGACGGCTCTGCCAGGGCACAGTGCTCTAGGTCAGCATTCCGAGGTCCTCCAACCCCTCAGACGGCTTCTTGAAGCCAGAAGAGAGCAGAAGCGAACACAAGGAACATCTTTTGGTTGACATCCCACTGCCATCGAGGGTCTCAGAGTTTCTACATCGTTGTTCAAGTTGTTTCTTAGTTAAGTCGTTACTCCTTTGTGGCAAGTAAAAAAAAATCTCTCTCTGTGTGTGTGTGTGTGTGTGTGTGTGTGTTTAAACAGAGTCTCACTGTGTATCTCTAAGCTGACCTAGAACTCGCTATATAGACCAAGCTCTTCTGGAACTCACAGAAGTCTCCCTACCTCTGCCTCCGAGAAGCTGGGATTGCAGGCGCGTGTCACCACTTCGGGCTGGAAGGTCCCCTTGTTTTTCTGCTACTGTCAAGCCCACTCCATTCTTGAAGGGAAAATGGGACAAGAACCAGAATAGGAGAGCTGACTGTCACCATGGAGTGCACAAGGACCCAGCTTCCAACTGACGGCTTCAGTAGCGAGGGCTGGAGTCTTGGAACAGCAAGACAGTTAACTACTGATTGCTAATAATGAGTCTAATAATGATAATAATTAGCTAAGTATTTCAGGTAGGTGTTGGAGTATAACACACAGTACAGAATGCATACCCACAAGTCGATGCCAATGTAAGTGACTAAATGACTCTCCAGGGACAGCAGACTGATCTTCCAGACAGTCTTCCAACCTAGGAAGATACTATGCTACCAGGAAAGGAAGTGTATACGATACAGTATAGGAAGAGAAGGCTTTCTTGGCTGGGGAGGGTCTTGGCAAGCCCTGCCTCAGTCAGGTGATGTAAAGCCTGAGTAGTCTGAGACCTTGGGAAGGTGATGTCGGTGTCCCCACAAAAGCTCAGTCTGCTTCCAGTCTACAGGAGAGGAACCAAGTAAATTCCATTCCCGGATAACAACTCCTAAGCCTGACCACACTCATCATTGTCAAGGTCACCACATAAGGATGGTCTGAGAAACTGCCACAGACAGTGGGAGCCTCCACTAACTGCCACGGGAGAGGGATGGACTGTAGGACAGAGAAAATATCAGTGGGTAAGAACTGCTCGGGTGGGGGCTTCAGCTCACTGCCTGTGGGCACAGGGCCAACTCCACAACTCCAGGACTTCACTGAGGCTAGAGCCAACGGCATGAGCGTGGAATTGCCAACCAAGGAGCATAACTGTAGCATCAGCCTTTGGGGGCAGGACAGAGAACCCTGGGAAGTCACTGCACAGACACAAGAAAGGCCAAGAAAAAAAAGAAAAGATCAGGGGTGTGGTGGGCCACCAATTATCCCAACATTGTCTCAAGTTCCTTATGCACCTGGATAATATCGCATTAAACAAACTCAAAAGGAAAAGGGTGGAAGGGAGTGAAAGAGGGAGAGAGAGGAGGGGGAGAAAGAAAAAGAGAAGGAGTAGATCAATGGTGTCTTAGGGCTTTTGCTGCTGCGATAAACACCGAGATCTAACATAACTTCGGGAGGAAAGCATTCATTTGGATTACATTTCCATGTTACATTTATCATCAAAAGACATCAAGGCAGGAGCCAAAGCAGAAACCAGTAAGGGACATTGCTCACTAGCTTGATTCCTGTGGCTTGCTCAGTATGCTTTCTTATAAAACTCAGGGCCACCTGCCCAGGGGATGGTACTGCCCACAGTGGGCTAAACCTTCCTACATCAAGCACTAACTGACAAAATGCATCACGGACTCGCAGGCAATCTGATGGAGGCCTTCCCTCAACTGAGGCTCCTTTCCAGGTGAGTGTTCCTAGCTTGTGGAATCAAGCTGACAAAACAAACAGACAAACAAATGGAAACACACACAGGGGAGAAGAGAGAGAGAGAGAGAAACACACATAGGATAGAAGAGAGAGGGGGAGAGGGAGAAAGGACACACACACACACACACACACACAAAGAGAGAGGGAGACAGAAAGAGAGAGACAGAGAGACAGAGAGAGAGATCAAGGAAGCAAACAAGAAAAGACAGATAAGTGCCCGTGCTCAATCTCCAGTACTTCGAAAGAAAAGGATAAGAGAAAGAAAAAGGAAAAAAGGGGTTGGGGTTTGCGGTGCTTACGTAGCATACCAGAAGCCCTGGATAGCCAGCACTGCACAAATAGATGTCTTAGTCAGTGTCCTATCACTGTGAAGACACCATGAACAAGGGAACTCTTATAAAAGAAAGCATGTAATTGGGGCTGGCTTACAGTTTCAGGGTAAGTCCATTATCATCATGGTGGGAAGCATGGCAGCAGGCATGGTGCTGGAGAAGTAGTTGAGAGCTCCACCCTGACCTGCAGAGAGAAGAGAGAGAGAATACTGGGCTTGTCATAGGCTTTTAAAATCTTAAAGTCCACCCTCCACACTTACAAATGTCTTCCAGCAAGGCCACACTACTCCTCTAATCCTATCAAAGATTTTCACTCCCTGATGACTAAACATTCAAATATATGAGCCTGTGGGAGCATCCTATTCAAACTACCACACCTGGCATGGTGATACACATGTGTAATCCCAGCAGGGGAGGTGGGGGCAGACGGTCAGAAGTTTGAGGGTGTCTTCCACTACTTATTCAAGGCCAGTTTGGGCTACATGACACCCTGGGGATGGGACTAAGGGAAGCAATGAAGCAGCAAGACAGTAGAAAGTGCAAGCGCCCACTTTTCAAAATTCCCATCGTGATGAAAAGCAACCGAGGCATTGCCTGAGCTGGAAGGCTAGTAGGGCTGCTGAGCGCGGAACTGTCGGAAAACAGATGAAGGAGATCCTGTCTCAAGGATGGAGGTTACCCGCATGGGTTTACCAAACCCACTGAACTGTGTGCTTAAAACAGGTATATTTTATGTTGAAAATTGTTGTAAAAAGTCAGCAACAAAACAAAAGGAGAAAAGTCTAGCTGGAGGTTGCATGGTGATGCATGGTAATCCTGGCTACGGAGGCTGAAGCGGGGATGTCCGGCCAGATCCCATCTCAACACATTCAAACATTTTAAAGGGTTGAGAACAGAGCTTGATGGGACAGCTCTTCCAATCAGCCTCTGATCATCAGCACCATTAAAATAAAGTGGAAAAGCTAATTGAACTGTATCACTTAAGCACTCATTTGAGAAGCATTTTGATGCAGGCTTGGGCTCCTGAACTGTTCTTTGCACTCTGTTCCTCTAACCCCAGCGCCTTTTAATTTTGCCTCTTACTATTATGTGGGTGCTGAGGACTAATCGGGGGCTCCTGTACCCCGCAGCCCTATTGTTCCTCCTTTTCGCAGTCTGCACCGCACAGTGAGTCTCAACAGGCCTCCAACCCCATCTCAGTTCCAGAGGCTGTTCACAACCCATGAGCCAAAGCCCAGATGGGGTTACCACATCTCTGCCTTTCCCCCAACAGGTGGGCATTTGGGGAGTGGTTCTCTCTAGCCACTATGTGGAACCCAGGGTTGAACCCAGGACATCAGGCTTGGCAACAAACGCCTTTATCCACTAAGCCATCTTGCTGCTCCCTCCTGCTGTCTGGATCCTCTCTGCCTCCAACCTGTAGGCTACTCTTCTTCCTGCCAGAAGGCAGTCTGTACATCACCAGCCTCGGTCAGCCTATGCTCCCCTCATCTGTCACTACCTACTGGCCTTCCAAAACTACAGGTTCCACTCAGAGTGTCAGCAGCTCCCCAAGTGAACTCAACCTTAAGTGCAATCAGGAGGCCTGGCTTTCAAATGTCCCAGTCTATCAACTCCACTCTGTGTCCTACACTGTTCCACAGTCCCTAAGACCCTGGGAGCAGGGCCAGATGCACCGTTTCCTTGCCCCGAATGCCCACCCCTCAGCCTGGCACCAGTTTCCTATCGTGGAGCCAGTTTCCGCCAGGCCCTGGCATGAGTCAGGATCCTTCTTCTCTCTCCCCTTTCTTCCTTTTCTCACTTTAGCCTGGCACACCTGGCAAACCCTTCCTCTTTCAGCCTACACATCCCTCCTTGGGTCACTCCCAGCTGATTGGGTCCACCCTGTAACCCCTGGCACCCCCTTGCCTGTACTTAACTTACTTAAGTTTAAGAGGATGATTTGATTAACCCACCCACCCAGCATTTACCTCTATGAATGATTTCATCTGGAAGGGCCTGATTGATGGACTGAAGAGGGACCCAATGAGCCCGGAGAATCAAGCCTAGCCCCACCCAGAAGGCTTTGCCTGCTCCTGGTACCCTATAAGAGCAGATGATCTTCAAGCAGAAAGCCTGAGACCTCTGAGGACAGAGGTAACCTTGACCTCAGTCTCTGACACATCCAGCCAACACTGCCTTTTCCAGAAGGGTCGCCAAGACTTCCAGGCAATTCAGTTTCTCAGACTCAGTGCCAGCTCAAGGATCTCACAGCAGCAGGCCAGGTGTGCATCTCAGGCAGGGAAGGGTTTACCCTACATCGGATGAGGATAGAATCCGGGTGCAGAACTCTGCTCCCCAGCTTGTCCCAGCCCTATTTCCCCCTCTCCCCTCCCAGGAGATGGCCTCCCTCCTCCTGGCTAATGTTACTGTCACTTCGCTACAAGTCAACCATCATCTCTAAAATCCCGGGAGATGGTTTAGGGATCAAAGACCACCGGGTGTACATGCCTTCTGCAGTACGCTGAGCCCAGGGCTGGCAGCTCTGTCACACCTGGTGGCAGTGTTCTCCCCAGGGACTGACTGTGTGCCTTCATCTCCTTGACCGTGTCTCTCCCACTCCTCATGCAGAATCTGGAGGCGATTTCATGGAGAAAGACCAACCTCCGAGACGGCATCACTGTGAGACATCCGACCAAGGTATTGTTGACACCCATCACTACTTTGAACTATTGTCCCAGGTTTTACTCGTCTTTGGGTGTTTTACAACTTAGACATCCATATGGGGTTTACTGTGAAACACAGCATCTCCCCTTCTCAGTTTCCCACACCCCAGAGTCAAGCATGGTTTAAAAAAAATTGGGGGTGGGCTTCTGCATGTACCACACAGCATGTGTAGAAGTCAGAGGACAGCCTGAGGCTGCTGGCTCTTTCCTTCCGCCATGGGGATGCCAGGATCATGCTCTTGTTATCAGGCTCGGTGAAAAGTAACTTCATCTGCGGAGCCCTCACACCTGTGCTGCGTGAAGGGCTTCTTCTGAGGTCTGTTTCCACTCACTTTGGAGACTAGGCCTCACTCTAGCCAAAGCTAGTTTGGAGTTTGAACTTGGGGTTGTAGTCCTGCCTCCATCTCCCCAATGCTGGGGTTAGGGTGTGTGTTACCATTACTATCTTACTATCGAGGTTGCAGCTAGGATCTCTGTATGCCAAGAAAGCCCTCTACAGTTGAGCCACACCCCCCGGTCTGCAGTCCTATTCATTAAGTAATTTCATCGTAGACTTTGGTCATCGACTCTCTGGAGACTAATACATAGCTCCATATCACAGTTACATCGTCATTACCCTGCCCACCCACGCCTGCCCCACCCCAGCTCTAGAGCCCTGTGGGGTAGCAGAGTCCCTTTCCCCTCTTGTAGAGCTTGTGTTCTTTGGTGCTTACTGGGTCATTACAAGCTTATCTGCATCCATCCTCAACACTTTCCCTGGAGGTTTGAATTAAAGCACAGCCGAGCCCTGCAGCTTTCCAATGGTACCTCTTCAAAGCTGGCTCCAAACTGGACGAGCCGAGCTATACCAGCTTCCCAGGTGCACTCTGGGGTCGCCTTCACCACACCTTTGCCCCCCACTTTCTCCTTTGGGATGTTAACATATTCCTTTCCCATATCATTTTTATTTTATTTTATTTTTTTAGTATTTTTTCTGTCCACCAGTCTTTTATTAAAAAAAATGTTTTAAAAGGAATTTATTTAGCCAGGTTTGGTAGCATATGCCTGTAATCCCAGCACAGGGAAGGTGGAGCCAGGAGAAGGGCTGAAAGTTCAAGGCTGGTGAAGATGGCCTACATGGTGAAACGTGGGCTTAAGAAAATGTGAGTGAGGTTATTTCACAACCTGTACATCTGAAAATGCTTTTACTGTACTGGCCTCGATTTCTGGGGCTAGTTTGGCTAGGTATTGAATTTAGGTTGGAAATTAATTTCCTTCAAAATGTTGGAGATGTTTTCTGTTATCTTCCAAATTCTAATGTTGCTTCTGAGATTTTGTTCTAGCCCCGCCCCTTTTAGAATATGATCAATGCCCTGAAATTTTGTGTTATTATACCTTGGTGATAATATGCCTCTGATATTCATATTCTTTATTTCCTCTCTTTTGTTATTTTGGGGTTTTGCTTTTTCTGGGGAGATTTCCTCAATGTCTTCCAAGATTTCCATGGAGATTTTAATTTCTGCTTTCCTAATTTTAATTTCAAAAAAGCTTTTTTTTCCCCCTGGACGTTCTTTGCAAAAGTATCCTGTAATTGATTCACAGGTATAATTTATTCTCCTGTGTCTGAAGGTATTAATTATAGATTGGGGGAGGTTTCATCTATGGCATCTTTTCCTGTTTGGTTGACTTGCTTCTGATCTCATGCCTGGTTGTGTCTCTCTGTGCTGGTCCCCAGTTGCTGCTCAGACTGAGCCCTCGGGTAGGGTTTGCTCTCTGTGGGGTACCCTGAATTTAAGTGGTTGGGTTACCAAGTGGGGAGCCCCAGATGTGATCGTTGAAGAACTTTGAGTCTCATTTTCAGAGGGAAAAGTCTTCAGATGGTCTTTAGTGTCATGTCTACTGGGGACAAAAATCTCCTCAGATAATGTCTGGTTCTTGACTTCCTATCCCATTCCTGTAGCCAGTCTTTTGTCTACACAAAGACTTTAGGAAAATTTAAGGTTTTCTATTTTTTTCCTTTTTGAGGAGTTGATAGAGCAGGATGTCACTAAGTAGCAGTGGCAGGAGGGCCTTGAAACCCACAGATCTGCCTGCCTCTGCTTCCCCAGTTTCTGTAATAAAAAGTGTGCACCACCATGCCAGATCCCTATGTAGATTTATGTGTGTGTGTGTGAGAGAGAGAGACAGAGAGAGAGAGACAGAGAGAGAGACACACAGAGGGAGAGACACACAGAGGGAGAGACACACAGAGGGAGAGACACACAGAGGGAGAGACACACAGAGGGAGACACAGAGAGAGAGACACACAGAGAGACAGACAGAGAGACACAGAGACAAGAGAGACAGGAGACAGAGAGAGACAGACAGACACAGACAGAGTGACGACAGACAAACAGACAGAGAGACAGAGAGAGACAGACAGAGAGATAGACACACAGAGAGAGACAGACAGACAGAGACAGACAGACAGACAGACAGAAACTGGGGGAGAGAGAGACAGACGACAGAGAGAGAATACTAGAGATGGAAACAGGAACCTTGCACTTACTACACAAGTGCTCTACTACTGAGCTATGACTTCAGCCCATTTTTATTTATTTATTTTAGCTACATTTCCTGTTGAAGTTACCCAGGGTGACCTTGAATTTACTTTGTAGTCTAGGCAGGCCTTAGACTTGCGATCCTCCTGCCTCAACCTCCTGAGTCACAAGCCAACAACCCTAGTCTTTATCAGTGTAACTGCCTCTGCTCTGGTAGACCAAGAACTTACACCTGGGTGGTTTTCTAGAGAGAATTTAACACCTGACGGTTTCTACTGAAGTCTCCTAAACTGCTTCTTCGTACACTGGCCTTTGTTTTTTCAGTCTTTTCAGTCAGTTTGTCTTTTCTGCAGCCTGAGATTATTTCACTTGCCTACTCAGCATCTCAGACGCAAACGTTTGTTTTTCTCCTGTTGTGAACTGAATTGCTGGTGGTTTCTTTTCTTTAAACATTTATTTTTTTGGGGCCGGAGAGATGGCTCAGTGGTTAAGAGCATTGC
Organism: Alexandromys fortis; assembly: GCF_014885135.2. Classification (NCBI taxonomy): domain Eukaryota; kingdom Metazoa; phylum Chordata; class Mammalia; order Rodentia; family Cricetidae; genus Alexandromys; species Alexandromys fortis. The sequence goes on from NW_026068316.1 coordinate 173,507, forward strand.
CTGCTCTTCCAAAGGTCCTGAGTTCAATTCCCGGCAACCACATGGTGGCTCACAACCATCTGTAATGAGGTCTGGTGCCCTCTTCTGGCCTGCAGACATACACACAGACAGAATATTGTATACATAACAAATAAATAATATTTAAAAAAAACATTTATTTTTATTTTTTAATCATGTGTATGTGTCTGTGTGAGTGTACGACATGGATAGAGGTGCCCCTGGATGTAGAATGTTTATGAGCCACAGACGAGGGGGCTAGGAGTCAAATTCAGGTGCCCTGGGAGAATGAACTGCTAAGCCCTCTCTCCAGCCCCCTGTCTCTGAGTGCTCTTGGTTGCACATCTTCACAGTGAGCTTTAAGTGCTCTTTTGAGTTTCTGGGGTTCATCAGCTCAGACATCAGTCTCCCCACTCCAACTCCAGGGGTTACACTAAGCCAATAAAGGGGAAGATGGCTCACACAGTATCATGAAATTGGAAGGGGTGCTCCCATCCCTGGTGTCTTCACCCACCACTCTGGTGTCTGGGCATTGTGCCCTGCAGGTCACCAACTCCCCAGACCTCCATCTCCGCCACAACTGTGGTCCCCAGGCTAATTCTGTGTCTGAAATGAGCTGAGACTGGCTTTGAAAAGGTGATGCAGGAGACACTGGAAGGTCATGGGTCAAAAGGGTTTTCACCTGTGATGTCCACTGTGCGTCCCCAGACAGCTCTTGAAGCCCTCAGGGTGTGTGTTCCGTGTCCCCTTCCCATTTCCCTTGTCCCTGACTAGAAGTGGGGTCAGCGAGACTGTCAATAGGACTGTTAACAAGCTACAAAGCACAAGGCCTTCCCAGCGAGCTCTTGCCATGTCCCTCCCTCCCTGTGGACGCTCTGCAGACAGACCCCAGATAATTCACAAAGGTCTGAAGTTCCTTTTTCTAACCACAAAGTGGGGAAGACTTCACTCGTGAGGTGAACTGCTCTTTGGCTGTCTTTAATGTCTGTGGCCTGTCCATAGCAGCACCTGGGCATGAGTTCTGTGGTAGTGGTTGCTTCTGACGGGCATGTGTGTCCTGCTCCCTCTAGCACGACTGGGCCAGCCTCATGGGAATCCCAGCGCAGTCCTTCTCCAGCTGCTCTCTCTGTGTCTCCTCCTCTCTCACACCTCCCACCCCACTCTGCCCTGAACCCCTCTGTAATTCTCAGGGAGAGCCTTTCCACAGCCGACCCAGGGGACTTTACCTGTTCAGCTCGCGTTGCTGCTCAGGACTCCATAGGTACTTCCTGTTAGGAGGGCATTGCTTCCCAATAGGCGGGGACTGCTTTCCATTTGGTGGGCACTACTCTCAGGCTCTGGACACTCTTCATTGTGGGTCACACATGTCCACCTAAGCTCTCCCTCTCTGCTCGGTCTGGAAAGAGCCTTTGCTCTGGTTTCCCCATAGGATGGTAACATGCACCTTTGGCTCCTCTTAGAGGCTACCCTTGTATCTCCTTCCAGCCATGGGGATCATGGACTACAGCAGGGTGGATGACCCCCCTCCCCAAGAAACAGGCCTTCATGGAGCTCCAGGTTGCAGAGTTATCGGATGTCCTTATATCTCAGTTACAAACCCAATATTGAACAAATATTCTCACCTTAGCTCTACCCTGGAGACTGGGATCCTCAATCCTGCCTCTCCCCAGTGCCTGCAGTCCACTTTGAACTGCCCTTGGTGGTAACAGGGTGCCTCCGCCATCTCTGTTCCCAATACCTTTCCTTGAACTTGCCTTCTGGCACTGCCCTGTCTCCTGCGTGCCTGCTTCCCTCTGACCTCCTTTCTGAAGCCCACCTAAGGATGCTGCTCCTCCATCAGCATCTTCAATGTCTCCCTCTAATCTCCCGATAGCAAAACTTACTTTTCTTAAGGCTGCCTCTTTAAGAATTGCCACTTCCCTGATGAGCGACTGTCTTAGAGTATCTATTGCTGTGAAGAGACACCATGACCACAGCAACTCTTATAAAGAAGAACATTCAATTGGGGCTGGCTTACAGGTTCAGAGGTTCAATTCATTGCTACCATGGCGAGAAGCAAGGTGGCACACAGAAACGCAGGAGAAGGAGCCCGGAGTTCTACATCTGAATTGGTAGGCAGCAGGAAGAGAGAGTGAGCCACTGGGCCTAGCTTGAGCTTCTGAAACCTGCCTATCTGGTGACATACTTTCTCCAATAATGCCACACCTACTCCAGGGCCACACGTCCTAATCCTTACAAATAATGTGACTCCTTATGTACCTATGGGAGCCATTTTATTCATATGACCACAGTAACCCTACTGCCTTTCCCAGCTCTTTGCATTCTGGAGAGCCCTTAGCCTCTCCCAGGGGAGTTGAGGGCAACCACTCAACTGTCTTTTTGTTTTGTTTTGTTTTGTTTTTGACTTCTAGGCCTGTGCCTATTCAATCCTCTTACCATGGTAATATAGCTCATGTTACCTTCTTCCAGCCATCCTGGTGTATAGTTGAGGAGGCTTTTCTGACCTAGCACCAGTCTAGACACCTTGCCTGTAGTAACAATAATCAAGGGTTCTTAAAACAAGGAAATGGGTCCAGAGGCATGAACTAAATCCTGAGCCTTCCAAGTTCAGAGGAGTTACTCTATGATGTGCTGATCTGCCACGTCCCACTGAGCAACAGCCTCAGTGGTGTGTGTGTGTGTGTGTGTGTGTGTGTGTGTGTGTGTGTGTGTGCGTGCTTTTGAGTGTGTACATGAAGATTCCTCCTTCTGAAGTTTAAACTTATAGGGAAGAGACACCTTGTCAAGCTCAGTTTCCCTATTGGATTTCATTCTCAGTTTATCTACCAATAAAATGGAGCTGTTATGTCCTAACCACAGGTTGTCAGGGGAGCCTGGACAAGACCTGCTCTCACTGTCTGTTTCTCTCCAGACTCAGATGAGCGACCCAGAGAGCAAAGCCGTCCTGGTGAGGAGTCCAAAGACTCTGTGGAAGAAGATGCACCTAAATGGCCAAGCCAACCTGCCAAACCCACTGCTTATGTGAAACCCATGAAGCGTGAGACCTCTGAACTTGCAGAACATCATGCTAGGAGAAGCGACCAAGCTGCAGAACATCATGCTAGGAGAAGCGACCAAGCTGCAGAACATCATGCTAGGAGAAGCGACCAAGCTGCAGAAGGTCATGCAAGGAGAAACGACCAAGCTGCAGAAGGTCATGCAAGGAGAAACGACCAAGCTGCAGAACATCATGCAAGGAGAAATGACCAAGCTGCAGAACATCATGCTAGGAGAAATGACCAAGTTGCAGAAGGTCATGCTAGGAGAAGCAACCAAGCTGCAGAACATCATGCAAGGAGAAGCGACCAAGCTGCAGAAGGTCATGGTAGGAGAAGCGACCAAGCTGCAGAACATCATGCAAGGAGAAATGACCAAGCTGCAGAAGGTCATGGTAGGAGAAGCGACCAAGCTGCAGAACATCATGCTTGGAGAAATGACCAAGCTGTAGAACGTCATGCAAGGAGAAATGACAAAGCTGTAGAACGTCATGCTAGGAGAAATGACCAAGCTGCAGAACATCATGCTAGGAGAAGCAACCACGCTGCAGAACGTTATGCTAGGAGAAGCAACCAAGCTGCAGAACGTTATGCTTGGAGAAATTACCAAGCTGCAGAACGTCATGCTTGGAGAAATGACCAAGCTGTAGAACGTTATGCTAGGAGAAATTACCAAGTGCAAAGAGCTTACTCAGAGAGACAGAGACAGAGGACAGAAAGATATGAACCCTTGCAGGCTGCCTTCCAGGGGTGGCTGGAAACATACTTGTATGGCTACAGAGGACCATACATGTACACCCAGAATGAGCTGCGCTTGTACACTCCTTTCATTCTAATACGTCCAGTGTTTGTGCAGATGGTCCAGCAGCCACCCATGGTTTACAGGTACTGGGCTGGAATGGAGTACTGGACCGCTGTCTCCTACCCCTGCCGGGTCTTCATTCCCCTGGCCAGGCCGGGCTTGTACTTTGTGCAGCCCTCTTTTATGATCTATGTGTTCAGGACCCCCAGGTCCCTCACCTACAATGCTCAGTGACCGGTGTCACCCAGTGTCAGTCTTCCCCACAGAATAGTTCACAGAAGACAAGGTTTAGGGTTACAGCTCATCACCGCGTAACGTCAGGGCACCAGGCACTCGAAACAACTGGTCACATCCTACCTGAAATCAGAAGCGTGAATGCATTCTAGGCTCCCAGATTCAGTCAAATTGACAGGTAACACTAACCATAGGACTTCTCTTCCCACCTGGGATTTAATTTACACACGCACACACACACACACACACACACACACACACACACCTTGATCACACTCTTCCTAGACCCCCTTAACACTTCCCCTTGCCAATTCCCCCTCTCTATTTAAAAAAAAAAAAAAATCTGCTGTGCAGCCTGCCAGTGCCTGAGTGTGGGGATCATCTACTGGAGTACGGGCAATCTACTGCAGAAAATGGTTCTTCTCCCCTAGCAACCATCAACCAATAGCTCCTCAGCTGAGGGTGGAGCCTCAGGAGCTCCTTTCCATCCAGGCTGCAATGGTGACTAGCTTGATCTTGCAGCCCAAGACTTTCCCAGAAATGTAATACCCTCAGAGAAATTGATGCTGTACCCATGAAATCATGTGTGTGTGTATACAAAAGAGGCAAGGATAGACCTCAGATGGAAAATGGCTGCTGGGATGCAAGATTACAGATTTGAATCATCAATGGATTGGACTATTGTAATACTCTCGGGAAAGGCAGCCCTGAACTGGAGCAAAAGGGAACTGGGAAGTTAACAAACAGCTCTAGAAGCAAAGCCAGCCATGCCAGAGCCAGAGCGGATGAGAGAATAAGGCCATTGTTCTCTGAAGCAGAAGGCTATCCTAATGTAGAACCCTTGCCAGTACTGGGGCAACAATAGCACTGGGTCCTGAGACTTTTTTATTATGTCATTTTATTGAGTGCATGTGTGTGGACACCTGTGTGTCATAGCATGCCTATGGCGGTCAGAGGACAACTTGTAGAGTCAGCTCTCTTACGCTGTGCAGACCCGAGGCTTGAACCCAGACTTGACAAGAGTGCTTGTGCCCGCTGCATCATCTCTCCAGTCTGAGAACCCAGGTGAGGTGAAAGGAAACCGATTGAGGAATGAGTGAATCAAAGGCAGCTGGATAAATCAGACAGAAGGCACGGGGATGTATGGGAGGGAACAGGGAGAGAGCAAGCCATATTTAAAACTTTTAAGAGGCTGGGTACTGGTGGGACACGCCTTTAATCCCACAATTTTGGAGGCCAAGGCAGGTAGCTCTCTGGGTTGTAGGCCAGCCTGGTCTACATAGTGACTTCCGGGTCATCTAGAAGCACACAGTGTGGCCCGTTCAAAAAAAAAAAAAAAAAAAAGCTAAGTAAAGAAAAGTTTGGTAATAGCCTCTTGGCCTCAGTGAAAGAGACTATTTTAGATGCTTTTAATATTTTTAAAATCATCAATGGGAATTTGCTGTTGGTTTTTTTCACGGGTGTCTCTGATCAAGTTAAAGAAGTTTCTGTCTTCAGTACTCCATAAAAGGTGAATTATAAATTGGATTTTATACTTATGAAGGTTTTTTTTTTTACCAGATCATTTGATATTTGTTTCTAAGAGAAAATGTCCAAGAGTTTTATCCTGAACTTTTTAATGTAGTCAACTATTTTTTAAATAAACCCTTCCCCTGGACTTTGGTTGTACTAAATTCTTCTTCACAAACTATCAGTGCAAGATGTGTTTAGAAAAACTCTCTTTACCGGGTGGTGGCGGCGCATGCTTTTGATCCCAGTACTCGGGAGGTAAAGATCTCTGTGAGTTCGAGGTCGGCCTGGTCTGCAGAGCCAGTTCCAGGACAGCCAGGGCTGCACAGAGAAATGCTGTCTCAAAAAATCAACCAAACAAGCAAAAACTTTCCTTTTGAAATAACAAAAGATGGTAGGCTTGGCCCCCTCCATTGCTGCTGTTTCCCTGTAACCACGCAAGCCCCTTGGCATGGGTCAGCTCTAAAGTCGCCCCTGTACTTTGGTTTTACACAAAGACTGTTCCATCCGGGTCAGTCATACTTCTCTTGTTGCTGGGATCAAATGCCTGACAAGAGTGATTTAAAGGAAGGGTTATCTTGGCTCACAGTTTGAGGGGATACATTCTACGATGATGGGTGATGCATGAAGGCAGAAGAGGAAGACTCCTGGTCACATTGCATCATCAAGGGAAGTGGGCAGGACTATAAACTATCCAACTGCATCCCTAGTGACTCACTTTGTCCAGTGGGACTCTACCTTCAGGAAGTCCCCACACTTCCCAAATAGCACTGCTGCGCAGGTACCGAGTGTTCAAATGAGCCTGTTGGGCACACTTCACCTCTGAACTACACCATCTTCTGGAATCCTCCAGAAGTAAGCTCAGGATCCAAACACGTGTCATTGGTGTGGCAGGTGCTGTCTCTTTGAATCCCACAGCGCCTCCATCTGGTCTTGAAAGCAGTGAGGAACACAGTGGATGGTGGGGTTCGCTGGCTTGTGATTATCTCTAGTGAGCCTGAGGGTTGTCACTCAGCACCCCTACACATGCACCTCCTCCTTGCTAGCATGTCTACACAGGATGCACAAGTCCCGGATATGCCATTTCTACAGCGTTCCCATGGCCACGAGGCTTGCCACATGTTTACATACAGATCTTAAGGACCAGTCTGTTTTTGTTTTTTAAAGTTGATAAAATAACTTATCAAACATAACTTAAAAAGTTGATAAAATAGTTGAGAAAATAACTTCTAACCCTATGTAAAATGGTATGGTCTATCTTATTTTAATAGAAACTAAGAAATCGCATCCAGATTAGCTCTCCCCAATGCCAGCTCCCACAAGCTGCGCACGGCGTGAGGCGTCATCCCTGGCAGGCCGTGGTGGGGCTCTGGAATTTTTTGGCAATATCTTAGAAAAAAACATGTTATCTTGTTTTTGTTCTAATTAGAATTGCCTTGACTATTAAATAGTTTCATACTTTTTATTTACCTACCTGGTTTATTTTCTGACTGGTCTTGTTTCTGTACTTGGGGGGCAGCATATCCCCCCTGCAATACTCTGAGCAGTTCCACTCCCAGAAAACCCGTGGCTTCCTCCCCACACCACCACCTCTTCCCTCCCCGAGGCTGCCTTGCTTGTGCTGTGAGGCTCAGCTCTGATACCTTCCCATTCACGCAGGAGTAACACTATCACCAGGGCAGAATCTCATCACCTCTCCCAGACCCCACTTAGTCTCTGTAATGTCGAACTTTAACCTGACTCAGTGGAGTCAAGCCACACTCGGACATCACCATAGGACATCACAGAAGTCCCTAGGCTGCCTGCAAAGAGTGGACACCTGAAAGCTCTCCCGGGCCTCTTGCCCCCACCTGAGGTACCGGTCTCCTGGCATTCGAATTGCTAGCTTAGGGTGGCTGAGCTGCTCTGGGAAGACTCCACACCGACATGCTTAGATGCCATCCAGGACCAGATGACCAGGGCTTGGCTAGAAGTCTTGCTTTTCTTGGATTGGTCACCTCTTTCCCATGTCACTCAGTCTGGCCACAGAAATGCTCTTTAGGCTTCTCTTGGGAACCTCTACTCAAAACAGACACCGCCCACACCTTCCTCCCTTCTGCCCCTGGGCCTCGGGAGCTGTCTAAGTACCTTTCCAAAATGTTTTGGTCCTGGGATTTTTCTTTTCTTTTTGTTGAGACAAGGTCTCATGTAACCCAGGCTGAAGCTGGATTTGCTATATACCTGGGAGGACTTTGGGCTTCTGGTCCACCTGTCTCCACCTCCTAAGTGCGGAGATCACAGTCTATACCACCTTGCCCAGTTTCTGTGGCTGAGGATCGAACCCAGGGCCTTGGGTGTGTTAGGCAACATTTCATCCATGGAGTCCCAGGCCCACCCAGTTCCAGCCCCTGAGATTTGGATTTTATAATAAAAAACAGATCTTATCCTGATTTCTTGAGTTAGCTAAACAAGATTTGAAAGGGCTCCTCTGGGGAACCATTCCCTCACATTAAGTCAGAATTCAAGCATTTGAATGTCACAACGCATGGGATAGCTGAGATGGCTCATGGAAATGTGATCATGTGATGAGGAACTCAGACAAGTTAGAACCTGCTGACACACATCTGTGAACAACAGTCATGAATACAAATTACTGGCCCACATGCTTTTCCTCCCCCACCTCCCCCCAAATCCCGACTCTTTCCTTACGCATAGGCTCGACCTTTCAGTATCTGGGCTATGATTCAGCAGAAGCCAGAATAAAAACCCTGTGGTAGCAGAACGGTTCTCAAATGGGTATTGTTTGCTTCATTATAAATACTGGTGAGCAGAGGTCAACAGTTTTACAGTTCTTTTTCTAAAAATTCAATAAATAAATATAGGGGCGAGAAGGCTCAGTGGTTAAGAGTGTGTACTGTTCTTCTAGAGGACTTGAGTTCTGATCTCAGCGCCCACATCAGGAGCTCACTTCTGATTCTAACTGCAGGTGTATCTGACGCCCCCTCTGGCCGCTGAGAGCAACTGAACACACACAAAGACATGTAATTAAAAATAAGGGGCTGGAAGATCAAAAACACTGATGACAATTTATGCTGGAGAGGTTGTGGGGAAAGGGAGCACTCCTGCCTTGCTGGTGGGAATGCAAGATGGTACAACCCCTTTGGATGTCAGTGTGGTGATTTCTCAAAAAATTAGGAAGCAACCTTCCTCAAGACCTAGTAATACCACTTTTGGGTATATATCCAAAGGATACTCAATCATGCCACAAAGACATGTGCTCAACTATGTTCATAGCAGCTTTGTTTGTCATAATCAGAACCGAACATGGAAACAACCTAAATGCCCCTTGACAGAAGAATGGATAAGGAAAATGTGGTACATTTACACAATGGAGTACTACACAGCAGAAAAAAATAACAACATATTGAATTTTGCAGGAAAATGGATGGAGCTAGAAAACATAATTTTGAGTGAGGTAACCCAGACACAGAAAGACAATTATCACATGTACTCACTCATAGGTGGTTTTTAAACATAAAGCAAAAAAAAAAAAAAAAGAAGCCAGCCTACAAACCACAATCCCAGATAACCTAGACAACAATGAAGACACTAAGAGAGACTTACATAGATCTAATCTACATGGGAAGTAGAAAGTAGAAAAAGACAAGATCTCCTGAGAAAATTGGGAGCATGGGGACCTTGGGGGAGAGTTGAATGGGGGAGGGGAGAGCCAGGGAGGGGAGCAGAGAAAAATGTAGAACTCAATAAATATCAGTAAAAAAAAAAATAGGGGGCTGGAGAGCTGGATCAGTGCTTAAGAACAGTGGCTGCCCTTGCAGAGGACCTGGGCTTGGTTCCTAGCACTCACCTGGTTATATATCACCGAGTATATACATGGTACATACACATACATGCAAGCAAGCACTCATACACAGAAACCAAAAACAAATCTATAAACTTAAACTATTCAATAAATAAATATAAGTAAGCTGACATGTTAGACCATCACTCTTGGGCCTCCATTCCCAAGCCACTGGTCATTGTCCACCTTGGTCTTTCTTCTGCGTGGGGTCCCTCATAGCTCAGCCTTTGACTGAGAAATTGACTTCATCCTCTCGCCATCACCACCGCTTCCTAATGTCATTTCCTAGACACAGGGACTCTTCCCTCCTGCATGGGCTCACTCTGCGCCTGCCCCACTCTGTGCAGAAAGGTCACAGGTATTTGGAACACTCACCCCATGTGCAGGGACATAGTGGGCATGGGAAGCCCAATGGGCCTTATTAGACTTTTATAGGGGATCTGATTTCCAGCAGTCTTAAATAGCCCCGTTTCTGCTGTCTGTTGTGTGAAGGCTCCTCCCCATGGAACCTGGACACGGCTGTCCCCTGGTGACAAAGTTGAGCTCAGGGACTACAGTGGGAATTCAGACTCAGGGTCCTAAGTGACAGGCAGCACAGGCAGATGCTACCCGTGACTTCTGATACCTTGTTCTGACTCAGGAGCTCCTCGTTTTCCCATATTCCGGTTTACTGTGTTGGACTGAGTAGTTTTTATGCTACATTCAGTCAGTTCTTTCATTGAGGTTTGATTGATTCTTAACGGCCCATTTTGTTCTTTTTAAACCTAAAGGCAAAGGCCAGAGGACAAGTCCCAGGAGCCTGTTCTCTCTACCACGTGTATCCCTGGGATCGAAGTTAGGTCATCAACCTTGGTGGCAAGCTCCTTTAATTACCGAGCCGTCTTGCTGGCCCCTAACCCTACTATTATAGGAGGTTGTTTCATCTGTATTTCTGAATTATAAGGCTCATTTGGGGCCTGGGAAGGGACTGTGCTTGGTGGGCCCAAGGCTCTGAGCTCATCCCCAGCACCAAAGGTAAAAAGATCTCAATTTATTTTGTAACATTCTCATTTTATAAAGTCTCCTGTCTTTGCTTAAGTAGTTCTCAGATGAGAGAGTCACCCATGGGAGCTGCGCCTCAGGTGCCTGCACCTGTACGTTCTCCTTTGTGTTCTGTAGCCTAAGCCAAACACTGACCACTGCGACCTGCATCGCTGACCTGCCCTTCCAATGTGGCTTTATTGGATTTTTGTGTTGGGGTGGGGTGGTGTCCCACGACCACACAAGTGAATCTGTGCCGGCTTCTCTTGAGGCCCCCTCACCATGAGGAAGGTTTAAGGCAGAGAAAGGGCATACTTTGGTCCTTGCTTGATAATTCTGCTTCTCATGGGATCTTGGAAGAGGCCCTCTTTTCAGCAAGTGAAAAAAGCCAGTTATCCCCCCAACATGGGCTCTACCGGCCATCTGTCACCTATGAGCCCAGTGCCTCAACACCATCCACCGCATGTGCCGTAGAGCTCAGCCCTGGCCCGTGGGGTCCATAGTGGGCCAGATCTGTGTGGGAACCATCATCTCCTTCACACTTGGCCTCAAGTTTTGCTCTGGCTTTTGCCCACATTCCTTTACTTCTTCCATCGATGATCTTCCTGGTCTTGCACAGGGAAGAAGCTATCAGTCTTTGCTGGTGGCTGGCTTGGGCTCCAATCCTGATTTCCCTCGTACAAGTTGAGCAGCTATATCCATATCCTGTAAGCTCCTTAGGCTTCCATTTCCTCAAATATAATATGAACATCAGTGAATATCAGCCCAGTGGACTCGTACATGGGTGGATCTAACCTGGGCATCAGGAATGGCAGCTGTGAACTAGAAGACACTCAGAGGACACAGCAGATTCTTATTTCAAAACAGGATGGAGTCGTTCTCCTTCATCCAGAGAGCTCAGTGCTGCTCAGAACTTCTGTCTGTCACGTCCTCTGCCATGCTTATGGGATATGGGATAAACTCAGTGCTCGGAGCTTCTGGACATTGGCTCTGTTTACAGGGAGAGAGGTGCTTGTGGTTTGAAAGAAAATGACCCCACCAAAAGGAGTGGCTCTATTAGGAGGGGTGGCTTTGTTGGAGTAGGTGTGGCCTTGTAGGAGGAAGTGTGTCAATGTGGGAGTGGGGCTTTGATCTCCTTTGCTCAAGCTACGCTTAGTATGGTAGACAGTTCATTTTCTGTTGCCTACATAGCAAGATGCAGAACTCTCAGCTCCTCCAGCACCAGGCCTGCCTGCAAACTACCATGTTTCTTGCCTTGATGGCAATGGACTAAACTTCTGAAACTGTAAATCAGCCTCAATGAAATAATTTCCTTTGTAAAAGTTGCTGTGGTCATAGTGTTTCTTCATAGCAATTGAAACACTAAGACAGTATTGGATTATTTGGTTGGGGGGAGATCCTGGCATACAACTGGAGAAGGGGAAAATAGCTGGGTCTTTAAAAAAAAGATATATTTTTATTTTTAATTATGTTTTTTGCTTGTTTGTTTGGTTTTGGTTTTTCAAGACAGGGTTTCTCTGTGTAGCCCTAACTGTTCTGGAACTTACTCTGTTGACCATGCTGGCCTCAAACTCAGAAATCTGCCTGCCTCTGCCCCCCACCCCGAGTGCTAGGATTTAAGGCATGCACCACCATGCCCAGCTTTAATTATGTTTGTGTGCATATGCATTCAAGTGAGTGCAATGCCTTGGAGACCAGAAGAATTCATCAGACCCCCTGGACTAGGCTTAGAGGCAGTTGTTAGCCACCCAACTTGGGTGCTAGGGACCAAAAGTGGAAAGATCAGCAAGAGATTGTAACTACTGCCGTGTCTTTCCATCCTGCAGCATAAGAAAAGAAACACACCTTAAAATAATATTCTAGACCATCCCTGTATTTATTTTGAATTGTGTGCTTGTATGGGCTTATGTATGTGCACGCAGTGCCCTCAGAGACCAGAACAGGGCTTTGGCCTCTGGAATTACAGGTGGTTGTGTGTGATGAGAACAGACCTTGAGTCCTCTGCAAGGGCAGTGTGAAGTCTTAACTGCTGAACCATCCCTTCAGCCCCCATGGAAGTGTCTTTGTGTAGGGGCACGGAAAGAACAAAAGATATGGAGTCCTCTTTATCTAGAGGGCTGTCTCGGTCCATTTTCTGCCTCTGTGGCAGAAAACCACAAGCTGTGATTTATGGCAAACAGAAGCTGACATAATGCATGGGACTGGGGGCGGCGACACCTCATGGCGACTGGTGGTAGCTGGTGAGAAGACTGGGAGGGTGACAGCCGGTGAGTAAGAGCTGCTGCCATCTCCTAGCTGGAGTCCATCATAACCTGTTCCTGTGAGCAGAGCCCCTGAGTTTCTGATGGTCTCATTTTTTATCATCACAGTGGCAATTAGACATCACCATGGGTTTCAGGGCTCGCTGTGAGACCACAGCCTGCGTGGGGCAAACCACCCGGAAGTTTGGTCTTGCCATGTTGTTTCCCCCACAATTCTATTAGAGAGGCTCAGACGGGCAGGCATCGGTGTTTCACCCGATGTCAGCTCAGGGGACCAGGACTGTTCATTATTTCCTGAGGTGGTGTCCCCACACAGGCTCTTAGTATTAATTATGGCTGTGCCTATGTGTAGGTCCCTTGTTGTCACTGTTGTATGGTATCCTCTATGTGTGTGCACCTCAACTTATCCATTTCCGTGTAGATGGTCTTTGGACCTGAGGCTGTGGTTTGGGTGTGAAGTGTCTCCCAAAAGGCTCATGTGTCAAAGGCATGGCCCCCAGCTGGTAACACACTGATGCCGTCGTAACTTGGGATGTGGGGACTTTCAGGAAGTAGGTCACAGCATATTTAAAGGACACAATTTATCTTCAGTCCCAATCTCTCTCGGCTTCTGCACCTCGGTGAGATGAGGGTTTTCCCACACGTCCAGCTGCCATGACAGTTCTGCCTTTCCTTAGGCCTGTGCAATGAAACTCAACTCCTAACATCCGGAGTCAGACTCGCTCTTCCCCCCCTTTACACTGTCTTGCTTTGATCAGGTGTCTTGCCACCTGCCCTAACCACAGGCTCTTTCCAGCTTCTTTCCCACTAGGTAGCATTGCTGAGAGCATTTGGGGCTTGTTTTCGGGTAAGTATATGTAGGCTTTGTCTTGGGCATATATGAGGAGGTAACCCTGCTGGGTGACACAGGAGCGACAGTTCAGGCACACGGGAGGCCTCTGCTTCACACACACACAGTCTGCATTATCCGATTTCTTACTATTTTGCCAATAGAATGGAATCTAGGGGCTTGTGTCTACAGCAGCAATGGCTCCTGCCTCTCAGGGTTCCAGCAATGCTCTCTGTTCCATGTTGGCTGCTTAATCTTTGCCCGCTGGAGTTTGTTTTTGCTTTTCTATTTCTTATGGATTTAGGTGTCTACCCCACCTTGATGCCTCTTTGTCAGCAATTCGCTTTGTAAGAGGCTTCCCACACTTCAGCCTTTTTACTTCGTCTGGATTGTTCTCGATTTTTAGAAGTTCATGGTGTTTTCCAACTCTTCACCTCTTTCTTTGCTAGAGAGCTTTTTGTACTTTTAAGAAACCCTGCATTGCCTAGAGATCAGAAATTCTCACCTAGACTTTCTTTTCGTAATATGATTTCTTGCTTCTGACATTTGCTCTGCTGTAGTTCTTAATCCATTTCGAGCAGAGCAGGGTGCATCACACACAGAGGGAACAGAAAGCCAATTCTTCCAGGTGTAACGATTGAAGCGGCCTCTTCCCTCACTTGCTGGGAATTCGGTGTGACAGGCTGTGCCCGCCCCAGACCCTCCCGGACCAACACGATTCTACTGGGGATGTGTGTGCTCTGTTTACCCCACACTGACACCACACACAGTGTTCATTGCTAAAACCCTGCAATAAATTCCCATGTCTGGCACAGCACACCCGCCTTTCTTTTCAGAGCTGTCTCAGAGCGTCTCTCCTATGTTAATTTTCACATCGAATTGTCAGTTTCTGCAAAAGACCCTGTTGAGTTTTGATTGGCATATTGTGTAATCATCTCATAAATTTGAGATGATTAGATCAGAATATTAAACTTTCCAATTCATAAACACAGGATACCTTTTCATTTATTTGGGTCCTAATATCCTTTGGGGAAATTCTACTGATTTTCTACACAGGGTCTTTACAACTTTACCTGGGTTCATTTCCATTTGGATCTGTCGTTTCTGTTCCTGGTTAGACTGTAGCAGCCTTTCTAAGTTTCTCAGTGCTGGGAAGATGCTCAATTGAGTTTTGTGTATCGAGAGTGTATTTGAATATGCACTCCGTGCTAAGCCATCCTAGTGCTGCTAATTTGTCTCCAGTTTTGTTCTTTTTTCTTGTCTTACTTCACTGTCTAGGATCTTTAATAAAACTAGGGATCACAATAATGGCTTTAATCATTTTCATTTGCTTAATTTTAGAGCAGACTGTTTAAATAGATTCTCCATGTTGTCCCGGAGGCCTCACACACGCTACACTTTGGTGGAATTGGCAAGTCCTCGTTAATCTGTCTCTTTCTCCCTAGGGCCTTAGAGCCATGAGTTCAACTAAACAGCTGAACGTTTGCACAGGAACCTGTCCTTGCCTCTCAAACAAGAGTCACCGTCCCCACAGAATGTGCTTTTCCTGAAGAGTCCTCTGTATCTGTCAAGGTGCTGTGTGTATAACGTTTGACCTCTGACTTTGATTCCTGACACAGAGCTCCCAGTGTAACACAGCAGATTAATATCTTGTTTTTGGTTCCAGTTCCTTTCTCTAGGACTCTTGGAGTTTCCTGAGTCACAGAATCAAAAGGGGTTCTTTGTTTCATTCATAGCAATTGTTTAAAAAACATACCCAAGTTTATTCTTATAAAACAAATAGCCACAGAATATTTCAGTGGATGCTGCCGGTTTCCAGGGGAACTAGTCATGTGACCAGAGGGTTGGAGCTTTGGCAGCCTTCCTGAAGATGAAAAACCTGGATAGACATCACCATGGCCAGTATTGCAGTGAATCAGACTTATATAATGGAGGCTCCAGAGAAACCCTGATGGATGAGGTTCAGAGATTATACAGGCTGGAGAGGGCATCGAGGGACACCCCAAATGCCTTGGGCACAGAGCGTGGGACCCTTCCCGAACTTGCACTATGAGCCTCTTCAGCCTGCCCATCCCCTCTTTCGCAGCAACCCAGACTCCAGATGGTGATACTGAGTTCTCTAAGTCATCTTAGAAAATCACCCAGCATGAGCAGGGATTGCAGGATCCTGTTCTACAGGCAGATCAGTGGGAGCCTAGGTGACCAAGACCTGCAGCTGGTACCCGAATTGGGACAGTCTTGTAAGACTGATCATAGAACCTACGGGATCTGTGTTCACTCTAGGGACTCGGAGCTAGAACTAAGTTAAATCGAGAAAGTGTTGGCATCCACAGGGAACTCAAGAGTTTAAGCATAGAGTTCCTTTAAGATGCTATCCTGGGTTGCTTTCCATTGCTATGAAAAATACCACAGTCAAAGACAGCTTGGGAAGGAAACTGTTTATTAGGCTTATATGTCCTGATCACTGTCCATCACTGAGGGAAACCAGTGCAGGAACTCATGCAGGTGGAGCAGCAGGAACTGAAGCAGAGCCTGCGGAGGAACACTACCTACTGGCTTGTTTCCTGTGACTTGATCAGCTACCTTCTTATGTAAATCAGAGCTGCCTGTCTAGGGTTGGTACCAACCACTGTGGGCGGGGCCCTCCTGCATCAATCATCAAGAAAGTGCCTCATGCATTTGCCCACAATATTACGGTGGCATCTTCTCAACTGAGGTTCCTTTGTCCCAGGTGACTCGAGCTTGTTTCAAATTGACAAAAATAAATAAATAAATAAATAAATAAATAAATAAATAAAAAACAACAACAAACAACCAGCACAGATATGTACCCAAGAAACCTTGATATGCCCCGATTAGAACATTCTACCTCAAGATTTACCTTTCTATTCCCACCCCATTCTTTGTTCATTCCCAAAACATTTGGAGTCAGAACCAGCGCCACCCCTAGGACTGCAGCAAGGGCTGCTGACAAATCTTCCTCTTGGGTTTTCCCTTCTTGCACACTAAAATTTCTAGAATTTCAATGTCCACCCCACCTAAAAGCCTTCAGTGGCTTCCTGTTGACCTGGAAGTTACCTGTTAGGAACCTTGCTGTGCCTTGCCACCAGCTTCTCAACCCTTGCCTCACAGGCCACTGCAGCTTAGCCATGTTCTCTGGGCTATTCAGTTCTAACATGGATGGTGTCTGTATGATAACAGCTCCCATATAGCCCCCTTAGGACCACTGATGGAAGAAGACTTGGATGAGAAAAGATGCAGGCAAAGGTCTGAGCATCCAGATATGGCCTTGTCTCCCCAGTTCTCTGGGCAAGGCCAGTTGTTTGCAGGAAAATGCCGCAGAAATAACTTTGGGGAGGGGAGAGGAGACAGCTGAAGAGGGAGGGGACGTGCTGAAGGTGAAATCTCAGCTAGGAGATGACAACATGGTTCCTCCCTGCCCCCAGGGGTACTTGGAGAATGGGGTAGCCTCCATTAAAGGCTTTTTAGAGATACCTTCCCAGGGCCAGGGAATGGGTAGGGAGAGCTCGCTCCTGTCCCTTTCCTGTTGTCCCTCTCCCACCTTCCTCTCTAGCTGTCAAGGCATAAAGGATGGAATGACGTCAGACTTTTCTGCTGGGCGGGGCTACCTTTACTAACAGGCTCTAGGCAATGTTCGCACACATGAGCCCAGCACTACCCTACAGTTCCTCACATCCCTGTGCTGCATTGGGACCACGGGCTGTTGTGAAGGCCCAGAGCATCAACAGGAGGGGAGGAGGGAGCTGCTTCCTGGGTTGGTGTCATCTCCTTTTAGGCAGGACTGCTTTCAGGGCTGCTTCTGTCACTGATTCCCCTGCAAGGTCCCTGACTTTGATGCTCCGGCGAAGCTGCCTCTCATGATGATGTCTGCTGCCCAGGGCAGCACCTGCCTGCTTTCCTCACTGTCTGCCCCAGTGTCTGCTCACTGGAGTGGGCAGGCTGGATTATTAATAGCCACATTAATAACCCACATTTATTGGACACTTAGGATGTGTTTAGCGCTGTGCTAGGCATCTTAAATGCATTATGTCGATTGATCTGTGCCAAGCCGCTGCCTTTCCACTTGTTTCTTGTGCCTCTCTGGTATTCACCAGACCCTGGATTTAACACTTAAGCGGACTGAGCCCCTAGAAAAGGCACATGACTGCTCAGGTCACCAGCACCTTGATGGTCAACAGTGGGCAGTGACCTCATCCTGAGAGCTCATGGCCAGCTCAGCTCTAAACTGGAGAGACACAGGGAACCGTGTCTTGGACTCCATGCGCCACTCTGTCCATTCCTGGGACTCCTGGGACCAAGGCCTTCTGTCTGCTCCAGGTTCTCTGAAGGGAGGTCACAGCAGTGTGTGCAGTGGGATCAGTGTGAAGCCATAGCCAAGGCTTCAAGTTCAAGTTCATAAACGATCTAATGAGCAGTTCAGTTGGTTTCAGAGCTGGGTCAGTCTAGTACCAGGAGTCAGTGTGGTCAATGAAAAGTAAGTGTGGGATTAGGTCAAGGGTCAGCGGGTGTCTGAGATCAAAGTGAGGGTGCAGCTAGGGTCAGAGGTCAGTACAGATGTGGATTTAGGCGTCCTCAGGAGGTTGGGCAGAGAGTCAGTCAGGGCCTCCTTATGAAGCTGAGCTCATTCTGTGGAGACCAGACTCTGACCCTTGCGGCCTCAGCTGTGTGTGAGTCAGGGTCCCGGAAGGGGTCTAAGATCGAAGATACTGGGTCTGCTCTGAACAGAAGCTCCTTGTAGAAGGACTGCTTGCCCAGGAAGCCCTAGTCCAGCCCAGCCTGGAAGGGTTTAGAGCTAGACCCAGCTGAGCACTAAACAAAAGAGGAGCCTCAGGAGTGACTCCATCCTGTCGCCTGCTCAGAACCTCAGACCTCCACCCCACCCATGGAGCAGCCTGTGCCCCTCCCCCACCCACCCTGCCTGTGTGCTTCCATCCAGAACCAGCAGGCCTGTTAGATCTCCAGCCTAGCAGCTGGCTGTTCCAGCTGTGTGGGATTCACTGGACCACATAAGGCAAGGTACATAGTGTGTCCACTGCACAACAGAGAGTGTCCCTAGGAAGAAATTCTTAAGTCTGGGAGAAGGCTCAGGGACACTGCTGTCTCTACCTCTGAATCATGTTCCTAAGGAAGAGTTAGGCATCGTGGATAGGACTCAGCGAAGGAGACACCGGTTCCAAGCACCTGAGTGTGAGCAGGTGGTCAACTCCAGCCCCAGCCTTGCGGACTGAGAAACTGGCCTTGCCTGCGCATGTTTTGGTTTTTAGTCAGTCCTATTCCTGGACTGTGGTTAATGCTACTTCTCCATAGGCAATGCAGAATTTAATTTTAAAGCACAGAGGCTGGAGGGGGTACCCAATTACCTCCCAGAGTTCTGACAAGGGGCCCCATCACCTGTGAGAGAGTAGATTCGTTAAAAATAATTGCCTGGCCAGAGCCATTAGGCCTGCAGAGCCCTGTTCCAAAGGCATCACTGGCTCCAGGTCAGGTATCCTCCCTGCTTTCGGGGCCCTGTGCTGTGAAGAATCAGAACACTGGGCCCTGGGGACCCAGCCCTGGAGGAGAGGAAGGACATGAGATGAGATCAGAGCCTTTTGGTAACAACGAATTTGTGCATAGTGCCCTGAACACCCATGGGCCTTGGCACCAAGAACCTCAGCACAGTTCTGTGGCAGCACCCCCACCCCCACCCCCATGTCCTGCTGGGAATAGGGACAAGGCTCACTGACAGGAGTTTTGCTGGGTAGGCAACCAGTAAGGTCACCGCAGTGTCGAGGGTCCTGCCACCATCTGGCTATAGTGGAGAGGTACGTTCAGTGAGGGAGTCACTTGAGTCTGACCAGGTCGGGGCTCTGGTCAGTGTCCGTGGGCAGGTGAGGAACAGAGCACAGACAGGCCGTGCTCTAGATGGCTGCACAGACGCTCAGCACATTGGCTGTCTTAGTGCTGCTGTGGCGGGACTCCCCCGACAGAACAACTTAAGGGAGAAAAGCTCGGTTTCAGCTCATGGTTTCAGGGTATCTCAGTCCATCCAGGAGGCGGAGGATGTGCTGGGAAGTGGCTCTATTTGCAACAGTGGGAGAGGAGCAGATTGCTCACATGGCTGTGGCCCAGAGAGCAGATAACTGGGCTGGAGCCACGGCAGGTAAGACCTTCAGATGCCTGCCCCAGCGACCTACTTCTGCCAGCCAGGCCTCATCTGCTAAAAGGTGATGTAAGGTGTGGGCTGAGCACTCCTGCAACTGAGGCAAAAACTTAGTATGGGGCAGCCAGTGCTCCCAGGACCTAATGGATGCTGCGTGCCCAAGGCTTTGCTGCTGCTTGATCAGAATCCCTACAAGCCTGAAGCTAACCACTTATCCCAAGGTCAAGGGCCACCTGTCAAGTGTGACTCCAGGAAGGTCAAACCCACAGTCAGACCTAATGCCTGAGTTCACATGCACAACTCTAACACAAGAGTTACAAAGGTCACGGAGGCCAGGAGGGTGCTGACACCACAGGATTAGTGTATCCATCAGGCGAGACATCAGGCAGAACCCTTGCCTCATCTCACACCCACACAAAGATGTCACATGAGAGGGTCAGCCTCTGCAACAAGGGGAGATGTCTTGCTGGACACTGGCCCCTGGCAGTACCTGATCTTGAACATCCAGGGGTGGATGAGATGACCCAAGGCGCAATGTGTTGGTTAATTTTTTTCTGTCAATTTGATGTAAGCTAACATCTTCTGGAAAGAAGAAAGCACAGCAGAGAAATACTTCCATCAGACTGGCCTGTAGGCATGTTGTGGACAGTTTCTGGATTTATGACTGATGTAGCAGGGCCCAGCCTACTGTGGTCTCTGGCTGTATAAGAAAGCAGGCTGAGCAAGATGGTAAACAGAACTCCTCCTGGCCTTTGCTTTAGTTCCTGCCTCCAGGTTCCTTCCCTGACTTCCCCTCAGGATGAACTGTCAGCACTCAAGTAAACTAACCCCTTTTCTCTCCATGTTGCTTTTGGCCATGGTGTTTATCATAGCAACCGAGAGCAAACTAAGAAGGGGAAGGAGGTGAGGAAGGTACCAGATCCCGAGCCCGAGTCAGGTCATCCTCTCTCTTCTAGTTCCGGAGACTCGGTGTCTTCTCTGGAAACAGGACAGGGTCCCGGGAATGACTCAGTCAGCAGGGGAGGGTGAAGCAGCTCCTAGCCCTTTCCTATGGCTGGGAAGAAGCTGCCAGTGCAGTAGAGCTGGCGGGAAGTGTTCTTAACATACCTACTAAGTGGAAAGCCACAGTTTTGAGAACAACACCTCCCTAGGACAAGGCAAAGGGCAGGACCCATTGGCCCTCCTGTAAGGACACATTCCAAACCTGACTGACTGCCCAGCTCAGATCCACAATACTTCCCAGTTCTTTCTGTTCCTGGTGGCCAGAGACTCTCCCTCTGCTGCAGCCAGCAAGGCCCTGACTGATCTAGGGCTCAGAACCCCTTGGATGGTTAGATGCAGTGAGTGACTGACAGATACTAGCTGTGTCCCTGGCATCTTGGCCACTGCTGCCTTCTTATCTGTGTGGTGTGTAGCCCTCTGTCTCCCTCTGAGTTCTATAATGAGCTTTTGTTTCAAATCTCTAGCTAGATCTTCATAACACCTATTTCTTATTTTTGCAGCAATATCCTCCATCACATCTCAGTTTGATCTCTGCCAGTAAATTTCTCCTTTCATCTAACACACTGCTTTCTTCCATGGCCACAGTCTGATGGGGAGCATCACAGAATGTTCTAGAACATACCTGGCTCTCACGGAGTTAGCTTTCCTTCATCGGACCCACTCGCTCTCTTAATCCAGGGAATCGGCACATTTTCTGCTGATCTAGGATTGTTCTTGTTTTTAAAGTGTGTTCTTAGGCTGTCTTGACATCCATGAAAGAGCTGGGGGTGGATTGCAAGTCTGCAGTCATACCAGGCAGGTACTATATATACCCTGTCCACCCCAAGTCACTGTGGATTCTGTGTGGGGAAGGAGATGGTGGCAGCATCAGCCACTTGTAAAGAATCAGTGGTGGTTTGAAGGGCTCTGGTGTCACAATGAGCTCATTCTCAGGGTGAAGCTGGTCCTTGTACCCACAGGCTCCACACCTGGGGCGCCTGCCAGCAGCAGGTTGCATACATCTGGAGCCTGTGCAGAGGGGGCAGACATGCACTGCATACCGTGGGGAATGATGAGATGTGGGTCCGTACCCTTTCTGTACAGATGCAATCAGTGACCGGAGTGCTTGCTATCAGCTATTCCAAATAACCCAGAGGCCATTTAAGGAAAGGGAACCTGAGCATCACAGATACTTGTGTCTTCAGGGGTCCTGGAATCAGTCCCCTGGACACCGAGAGCCTCAGGTGCTCTCAGTGGTGGTTGGTCTCATGGGAAAGCGGCTGGTTATATTCCCTGTGTCAGACCACTTCACTGAAGACCCTCCATTAACTACAAGTACCTATTCCCTGCTCTGTATGGGGCCAGCAGCTGTCAATTAGGAGTCAAGAAGCCCCACCCCCAACAATTTTGCATAGTCACAGGAAAATAAACATTAGGAGTGCTTATAGGAAGCTAATCCACGTGAATGTGGGTTTCAACAGTGTTTAACAGCCGCTCGGAATGGTGCTCAACCCTGTCCAGCCCCCAGGGAGAGGCAGGCCCCCTCATGTGTCTTCCGGTATGTGTGAAATCTATGGGATTTCCTCATCAGACCTGGAGGCAAAGTGATGAGTGTGGGAAAAGGCAGGAGCCCTCAGAGGGAAGGAACTGGAGGACATACACAGGAGGACAGGTAGCCACAGCCTACCCAGCCACTGTCTTTGGCAGTGTCCTCTCCTGTCAAGCCCCTGTTGTTCCTAATGCTCTCATGGGCTCTGTGATCCAGAATGGGTGGGTGTGGCTTATCAAAAGTCAATGTGGAGGGTTTCATCCCCCCCACCTGCCCAGCATGAGTTGGTTGGGTTCTACCCCCTATACCTGCTCTGCCCTCTGCCCAGCATGAGGTGGTTGGGTTCTACCTGATCCCCCCAATACCTGCTCTGCCCTCTGCCCAGCATGAGGCAGTCTGAAGGTCGTGACAAGATTCAGCTCCTTAGACCTGCCAGTCTCTGAATTGCAAGCCCCATGAGTTTCTGCTCATTGTGCAGAGTTGGGTCCTGGAATTCTGTTCTACGTGGGCCAGAACCAAAGCTGAAGATGTAGAACCCCTGTGGGGGAGCTGGAACTCAAGGGGAGTGATCCAGAGAGATGGGACACTAGGCAACAGGAACTTTTGGGTTTGTGGGAAGCAGCTCTGGGAGAAGGCCAGCACCAAGGCCGAGTGTCTCTGGATGACCATGTGGCAGGCCATGGGTACATAGCACTAATGCTGTCAGGCCCAGTCTAAGCTAGCGTGGCTACCACACTGGCACTGGTAAAGAGTGGATAGGAACGGAGCTGGGGACCAGGAAGCCATCACACATCGAGGTCCTCTGAGGGCCTGTGTGAAACGAACTGCTGCTGGCTCATAACTTTCTACAGAAGGGTCCAGAAAAAAAAATGCAGTGAAAAAAGAGATGTGCACATGGTAAGAAGGGGTCCCTGACAATGCCACAGAAGGCAGAAACGTAAAGATAAACTAACAGTACGACAGACAATATCTCTGTGTGAAAGAAGAGATGGGGGAAGGATGGAGATAGGGAGGGAGGGAGGTGAAGAGGTTGGGAGACAGAACCATTAACACAAAGACCAAAGCCAAACACACATGGAACTCCCCATCCACACCAAGAATAAATGGAGAGACGTTAAAAAAGGAAGATTGAGGGATTGTTTCCTAAGGACTGAGTGGCAGGTGAAAGAGTTCAGTCAGTGGGTGGGTTTAGTGACGGGCATGTCATTTGCCTGTGTGGCGGGGGGACAAAATTGGCCTAACCTTTGGGTAGAATGATTTCCAAATTGCAGTTGAATTTCAGATGTCTGCTCCCTCCTGTCCCCCAGCCTCTTCCTGCCCAGTGTGAACTGTTACCTAGACAGGCAATTTGCAGGTGCTGAGGCTTTGGAAGGCCTCCAGTGGGAGGCATTTGTGGGGTGGGAATTTTGGAACCTGGTGCTTTGTGAGGGGGAGAAGATAGTCCCAGGTTTGAGGACACAGGGTCACCCAGCCCCCTGATTTCATGCCCAGTAAAAAAACACAGGGTCCTGAAACCCGTGGAGGGCAGAACTTTCCAACATTGGGCGGTGAAGTTGGACATTAGAAACAGGCAGGAGGGATGCTCTATTAAGAGGGGGTAGGGAAGGAGACAGACCCAGGAAGAAAGGAGTTGGAGGTATGGGCTATAGGAGCGGAAGTGATACCAGGCAGAGGTGGTGCTGGCTATCATGGATCAGACCCAAGATCTTAGTCTTTCTTCTAGAAATCCAGGATTTCACTGATCTCAGTGGTCCTGTGAGGCCTATCAAAGGCAGGGGACTTATTCTGCTCTGATCCATGACTCCTTCCCTAAGTTGGAGAAAGCCAGGCAGCTGCTATGACAATCACAGGCAGCCTCAATAAATAAGTAAATGAACAAATAATAATAATAAAAAAAAAGCCAGAGGCCAGTGAGAAAGTGGACCACATGTCCTCAGAGCCCCTATCTGGAGGACTCGTCCCTCTCCACACCCTCCACAGCAGGCTTGGCTTTTCCACTTCTGATTGGGTCCTGCTGGTGACCTCTCACTCACAGCTTACCACAAAACAGCCTGAGGTTCTGACTCCCTGGACAGAGATGCCTAGGTGTGAGCTGTGGCTTCAGCACTTGGACCATGATGCCACTTCATGTCCTGCCTAGGAATGGAGGATTCGGAGGACACTGTCCACTTGGACCTAGGTTAAGGATGACCCATCATGCTGGCCCTACCCACAAACACAAAGGGAGAGCTTCTGCTGTCTATGGGAGACCTCACAGTCTATAAACCCTGTGTCAGGGAGGCCATTAGAATGCTCAGAGGGACATACAGGGAGTGCTGACCACAGTGACCTCAGGTCAAAGCAAAGAAGAACACGATTGTCCATTTCATGGACCAGGCTGACTAGGAAAGTATCTCAGAAAAGAAATAGTGGGGATGGAATGGGATTCGCTTGGTAGAGTGCTTACCTGGCCGGCAGAATCCAAAAGCTGAAGAGTTGGGGTTCCTTTTGTGACTGGGCCATAGAGGAAGCACCTTAGGACGAGGGGGCAAAGGGCAAGGAACTATAGAGAAATACCATCCACGGGGTTAGGTTCCCAGCAGAGCGGTGCTGTGGTCCTGGGCAGGAGAAAGGCAGGGGGCAGTCTTTGGCAAGGCACTGGAGAGGGAGGGGACTGAGACCGCACCCCTGTGCAGGATTGGGGACACCAGAGGGATTGAGAAGGGACAGTGCTGGGGGCGGGCAGCAGGACACAGGCTCCTGACGGCAGCCTGGGAGCCACTGAATACTTCAGCCAAGGGGTAAGCACTTTAGCATTTCTAGAACAGTACCAAGCTGGGAAGAGTGAGAGAGAGTGGAGTAATATGAGAACACAGGGGGCAGGTTAGAGAGAAGACAGTGGGGATTGGGACTGATGGGGCAGGAGGAGGCACAGATGTGGGGGAGGAAGGATGCTGGGCTGGAGCTGGTGACATACACTGGAGACCATTGGGACAATAGCTGCTTTGCTTGGGATGAGGCTGTATAGACACCAAAGAGACTGGGCGAGCCTTGATATCACGAGTCCACCCTCTCCAAATTAATGCGCTTCACATAGTTGTACTTCAGAATTCAGTGTTGCTTGCTTTCGGATCTGCATAAAATAGCGCTCAAGTGCAAAGCGGGCATTGAAGCAGACATGGCCTACAGTACAATGAGCTCCACAAAGGACGTCCCACCCACCTGAAATGTAGAATAATGGCCCATAGGGTGGAGGTGATGACTGGCAGGGTCCCCGGAGCTGAGAACAGTGTAATGAGCACACGTGCCCCTGAGTCCAGAAGAAAAAAAGCCACTCGTGGGATTGCTCACAGTTAAATCTGTCTGCTGCCGAGAGCAAAGCAAGACAATGATAAAAAAATGACCACCCCCCGCCAGCCCCGCTCTAGTCCCTCACCCCCTCCATATATACACCACTGATAAACACATCCTGGGCATAAGGACTTGGCTGAATGTTTTCTCAGCGTTGGAGCTCTGCCATCCTGGGAAGGCAGCTGCAGATGTCTTGAGGCATAGGCAAGAAAGGATGATTTTGGTATTCCCGGGAAACCCCGAGGCTGTGGTGGAGGCATCCCACCACTGCACAGTGGAGAGACAGTGGGCATCCCGGCCTTCTGCGGCATGTGCTCCAACCTGCTTCTCCTCCAAGGTCACTCTTGCCTTCAGCCCAGCGGGGCTCTCATCCTTCCTGCTGACCTCTAGTATTCTGAATCCAGCTTCTAGTGAGGTATAACCTACAGAGGGTGACCCTCATGTCTTCCCTCACCCCTAGGGTCAGATCAAAAAGCATCTCTGGGGCTGGTGAGATGGCTCAGTGGATAAAGGGGCTTGCTGCCAAGTATAATGACCCGAGTCCCATTCCTGGGACCCACGTGGTAGAAGGAGAGACAACTCTAGGAAGTTGTCCTCAGACCTCCACAAATAAATAAGTGTAACAAAAACCTTTTCCTTTTTTTTTTTTTTTTTTTTTTGAGACAGACTCTGAGTAGTCTTGGCTGTCCTGAGACTTACTCTGTAGACCAGGCTGGCTTCGAACTCACAGAGACCCACTCACCTCTGCCTCCTGAGTGCTGGGATTAAAGACATGTGCCACCACTGCCCAGCAATAAACTTTTTTTTTTTTTTTTCAGAGAAGACTCTGACCTCCAGGACTCTTCCTGATTCCCCATTTCTTGCTGGGATGTCTTTAGGGTCAGTCCATGCTGCCGTGCTTCTGCCTGGGAAATGATGCACTTCCAGCTTGCACATCCCAGTCTTCCCATCTAAGCCTTCCAAGGCGGGCAGGCAGCCCCATCAGCTGCTTCCAGCTCCTCTCAGGACCTGAGTGACTTCAGCTTGCAGGGTGCCTTGACAGCTCTAAAGTGACCTAAAACTGCTGGCTATCGAGTGTGTATGAATATTTAATCTGTAGAAGCCCCCAGTGGTCAGCAAGGGAAGACCTTCACCACCTCCCCCGCCCCGCCAAGAGCCTGTTCCAGTGCCTGGCACGTCCGTATTTTTAGTATTTTGACAATCTGAGGGACTAAAGTGACCTCTGCTTGCTTTAATTTGCATTCCTCCCAAGAAACTGTGTTCTCTTTTCCCATTTGCTAGCCTTTGGGGTTTTTGATTTTGTTTTCTGTCTGTTCCAGCCCTTTGTCTCCTTCCCTTAGAGCACGCTGATCCTTCTACGTGTGGCAGAGCTGTGTCTGCAGGGACGTATTGGGTGGTAGACACAATCATTTTAGGCATTGCCCCGTTGTCTCATGACCTTTGCTGGGCAAAGATCCTTCACTTTGGTGGAAGCAGCTTATCTGTGCTCCCCAGTGACTTTTACTTTGGGGCAAAGCAGTTCTCCCCACTCCGGGTCACCTACATCATCATCTGTGTGCTGGCCACAGGCAAGCACCTTCCTTAGGGTCAGTGCTGGAAACTCCCCCAGGACCCATCGCTTTAGAGGCCATCCCAGAGGCTCACAGGAAGCAGCCCAGGTCACCCAGCTGTCCAGTCACCAAGCACAGACCTTGCTGACTATGGTATTCGGTTTTCTAAGGGGAGGTGTCCTCTCCCACCGTCTTTCCTCAAAGCAGTTATATATCACAGTATCATTTTAATTTCCAAGAGTAATATGTGAAAGCTCAGAAATTCATATTATTTTTTAAAATATTTTTTTCTTTTTCATGTAGACTAACTCTTATTCTTTGATGAGTTCATACACATGAACAAGGAATCTCCATCGTATTCACCCCCAAAGCCTCCTCCTCCTCCCTCTAGTGCCCCCAACACATTTCCCTCCCCTCCACATCCTTCTACCCCATGCCCTTTTTCTAAGTAGCCCACTTATTGTTGCTGCTGGCATGCTGACTGCTCTTGTCGGTTTGATCTTGTGGTCTTATGCAGCTACTACAGCTGCTGGAAGGTCACCAGTGCAATGGCCATGTCGTGTCCTGAGGACAGCATTTCATAGCCCTCCTTCCCACCCTCCAGCTCTCATTCTTTCTGTCCCATGACATCACTGGGGAAGACTGATAACGACGTCCCATATATGTCTGAACTCTCAAGAGTCATTTATTCTCGGCACTTTGACCAGTTAGGAGTCTCTCTTCCCAGCCTGGTTTTATTCTTTTATTTACATGTATGTGTGTGCACCTGCTTGCCATTAGTGTACCACATGCATACAGGTGCTCACAGAGGACAGATCCCATCAAGATGGAGCTACGGACAGTTGTAAACTGCCCAATATGGATGCTGCAAACTAAGCCTGTGTCCTCTTCCAGGGCTAATGTGCTCTTAACTACTAAGCCCTTTCCCTCATCAGGTTCTAATTGATCGCATTATGATGGGTAGTGGTGACTCAGTAACACAAGGTGAGGCTTCCTCCGTGGCCCATAAATGGTCCCAAATCTTCCTCAGAATTTCAAGGTGTTAGAATATAGATTCTTTGTATGTGCAGGTGAAGTCCTAGATATTTCAAGTAGCTCAGATTTGCAGATTGAATTATTAGGCTGTTTTAGGCTAATCCTGTAACAACCAGGGGGCCAGCTGTGGGGTGTCTGCAATCTGATATTATCCCTGTCATTGTGTGTGTGACAGGGTTGGGATAAAGCATGACAGCGGGAAGGGGAAAGTTCAGAGAAGACTGTGGACATGGGCTGGCAGTGCTCTCCAAGGAGGGGGGGGGAGAGCGAGCGAGCGAGCGAGCGAGCGAGAGAGAGAGAGAGAGCCATTCAGAGAAAGTTAGGTCACCAGAAGTGTGACCTTGAAGGAGCAGTGGGGCTCTGGGTCCGCCATACTACCGGTTCTACCCTTTCATGATGACCAGCTTTGCTATGCTGGGCTCGCCCTGAGGTGCTTTGCCTCACCACTGGCTCAAAGTGATGGGGACAAGAGACCAGGGACTCAAGTCTCTCAAACCTTAAGCCTATGAAAATGTTCCTCTTCACGGCTGTCACGGGCATTTTGTCACAGTAGTGGGCAGCTGGCTCACACAGACCTTCCAAGTTGGACCCTAGAAATACTGGTAAGATGGCATGCCTGCAAATTCTGCACCCTCCCTCATGCCTTGCCTGCTCTGTGTCTTGGCTTTTCCTGAGTTCTTTGAATCATATTACCAAGTTATAGAAACTAAGGAAGAACATTAGGGGAACCCCCAAGTTTGTAAGTAGCCAACAGAAGTATGGGTGTCCCAGGATCCCTACCAACTGCCATCTGAAGGAAGGGTGGGCTCTGGAGTTGGCGCTTTGAAGCTGTGGAGTCTGATACTGACTCCAGGGGTTGGTGTGAGGCCGGAAATGAATTGTTGGCACTCGGTAGGAGTCAGAGAATCTGAGAATCAGGAAGAATAAACCTTCAAGGACTTCTAAAGTCCACTGTTTTTTCTCTGAAGTGAGAGGTGAAGTCACAGAGCAAGAGAAAATGCAGCCCATAATACAAAAATCTATAAAATTAAAAGAAGCAACACTGGCTCAATGGGTGAAGACACCTACCGCCTGATGACCCGAGTCTGACCCCTGGAACCCGTATGATGGAAGAAGGGAACCAGATCTCATAAGCTCTCCCCTGACCTCGACACCATGGCTCCTGCCCCTCCCAACACTAAATAAATAAATGTTAAATAATTAAAGATAATAAAAGTCAAAGTAAACATCCAAGTCACGGAAGGAAAGAGGTGCACAATGTCTGTAACTAATGGAGATTAAGCTGCTGGCTTTTAAGATGGTAGGGAAAAGACAAAGCTGAATAAAGATGAACTAAGAAGGCAAGGCAGCAAGAGGAAATGATGCCTAGATGGCAAGCATGTGTGTGATGGTGACATTCACAAAGATGGGGAGGCTGGGAAGATGGCTGGGTGGGCGGAGCTCTTACCAAGCAGGTTAGAGGATGTAAGTTTCAAGCCCCAGGACCAATGTTAAAGTGGATGTGGGATTGAGCACGTGCAGCCCCAGTGCAGCTGTGGGGATGTAGGAGCCAGAGCAGGAGTCACTAGTAGCTCTCAGGTCAGCTACCATGGACTACACAGAGGCAAATGAGACTCTCCAACAACGTGCTTGCATGCACACACATCACACACATACATATGTGCACACACAAAAATAAGACAACAACAAAGCATGGGGAAATGTGTTTTAAAATAGCAAAACCTGGAGAGCTGGCTTGGTGGTTAAGAGTGCTTGCTGTTCTTTTAGAAGACCTGGGTTCAGTTCCCAGCACCACATCAAATAGTTCTCTACTAACTATAACCCAGTTGAAGGGGATCTGCTACCCTCTTCTGGCCTCCAAGGGCACTGCACTCGTGTGGACAGACAACTGCACCTAGGCAACAGGACAAGCTGCTATTCCAGACCCCTCATTTTCACAACACACCGTAAGGAGCAACAGTGAACATAGCAGAGGGAACATGGAGCAACAGGAACATCTAACCCAGCCACCCAGGTGTTCGCCAACGGGGAGTTCATTCTCCCCTCACAAACCCAGCACTTCACGTAGCTGGGAACAGCAGTGAGCTTACCAACGAGGCTGGATCTCAGAAACATGTGGATGGAAAAACAGTTACAAACTGAGATGTGGAGTGTGATAACACAAACTTTAACATGTGCAAAACAAGTCTGAGACACACACACATACGCACGCACGCGCATGCATATGCACATGCATATGCACACACAAAATTGGTGCAGGAGAGACGTGAGGAGCAGGTGAGAGGGACTGGATCTCCTCCCCACGCCGGAGTCAGCGTGGCAGGCTACGGGTCTGTTCAACTTGCCACATTGCTGGAGTAGGTACTTATTATCTTGTTCTCAGTGCTTTTCAGTGTTTTGAACTACTTCATAATAAAAAAGAAAATAGGTAACCAAGCCAAAAATCACAAATTCTAGGAGAAGGGAAAAAAACAAAAACAAAAAACCCAAAAGACAAAAAAACAAACCCGCAGACAGGGGAAAATGAATACATTGAAAAGCAGAAATCACTTTGTGTTTTTAAATGTTTTTCATTAGTATTTATCAATAAAATCCTATTTTTTTTTAAACGCACAAAGTTGGCTGCTGGCCAACCCGTGAGAGAATGTGAGAAGGAGAGGGAGATGGGGTGGGAGGGAACAGATGAATTCACACCACGGAGAAATGGGATTTAACTTCTAAAGAGATTTTTGAATCGTAAGACCGTGTCAAGTATAATTATTATCATTATTCTTTAAATGCTTAATGAAATGGGCAACTTTCTAGGAAAAATATAAATAATAAAACCAGCCTAGGAAAGAAGATCCAGCTCACTGAGCTTTGAATAAACTAGAAGTGTGGCCAGCTACCCGTCCCCAGGCTGTTCCCGGCCTGAGAGGGTTTGTGGGTGAATTCCACCAGACCAACTCATGCAGCTTGTGTGAGACTGTGGCCACTGTGCAGGCACCATCCGATGTCCCCTGTGGCCAGTGCCATTTCAGAGCCATGGCAGGACTCAGAGGTGGCCCAGGCCTGGTCCTCCAGCTGGAGGAACTTGACCCTCCCGTGTCTTGGCATGTCTTGGCACAGATGCTGCTGGCAGTTGCATTTGTGTATTACTTATACCTGAGTTCTTTGTTTCGTAAGCAGCACAAAGCTGAACTGAACCCAGCCCATAGCACCAGGAAATCATTACAGCCAATCTCATCAAGGTATGCAGGAGCAAAGATCTCTGAGGGGCCATGGCATGAAGTGAGACCTCTGAGGGGTCACGGCCTCTAGGTGGGAGGAGTGCAGACATGTCTCAATAATGCTCTGTAGAAAGCTCTGGGCCAGATGGTAGTGGATTCTTTGGAACAGTCTAAGTCTTGCCATCTTCTGGGCATAGCTGGCTTTCAGAACAAGGCAATAAGTGGCATCAGCATCACCAGGGAACTTGACAGAAAGTCACAAACCAACCCTGACTCAGACCTGCAGACTCCGACGCTTTTGGGGTGTGTGTGTGTGTGTGTGTGTGTGTGTGTGTGTGTGGTTGCACACGCTCCTGAGCACGTTTTAGCCCTCTGTGTTGCCACAAGCCCTCTAGACTATGTGATATGCTGAAAATACTTGAGGCTGGAGGATGTGTTGATCCCACTGATCGAGAGTAAGACCATTACCCCAATTCAAAGCCAAATTTGAAGCAAGCTTTAATTCAATACTGGTCAGGTGAGTGGGCTCGGGCCAGCTCCATACCCGGGTTCCCACGGAATTGACCCAGAATCTCAGTTTACCGTGGTTTAAGAAAATCCACAATTCATTGTACCTCCCACCAGGCCCAGTCAGGGGCAAGCACACATCCTGCCGTACCTTCAGCCTACATCCAATCAGATGTATTTCCTGCTTGTGACCCTCCCACCCACATGTGATCAAGCACATCCGGAGCAGATGGATCAACAAACTTGTTTAGGGGAGTGAAAACACATGGCTTATTATCTCCCATAAACAATCGTCTCCAGCATTTCAGGAACTTTCTGCCCTTGGGCAAGAGGCTTGCAGATCAGAGGCATTTTTCTTTTATGAATCTCTTAGGCATAGTAATTAAAACTTAAAATATAACGAATTCTCACAGATGTCGCTCCTCTGGTGCTGTATGTTAGTTTTAAAACATTTCATTATTTTGTGTGGCAGGTACGTGCATCATGGGGTGCACGTGGAGATGGGATGACAGTTTCAGGGAGTTAGTTCACTCTTTTCACCATGTGGGTCTTGACTGAACTCGGGATTGAACTCACCTCAGGTCATTAGCCTCTGCAGCAAGCCCCCGTCCCCACTGAGCCATGTCGTTGGCCCTGTATTAAACTTTGTCGTTGGGACAGAACACCTAACAGAAGCCATCTAGCTGAGGAAGGATTGTTTTTGCTCATGCTTCCGTAGGGCCAGTTCACACAGCCAAGACGGGCCTGGAAACCCAGCCGCTGAAGTCCTGGTGGCAAGGAGCAGAGGAGCTTACAGGAAGACAAGAGGACACGACAGAGCTCTAAGGTCAGCCTCAGGGACACACTTCCTCCAGCCAGGTCGCCTCCTCCCAGTCGTGTGGCTGCTGAGACTCCATCCGGCAGAGCCTTGGGGTCGCGGTCCCTGGAGACGCCCTCACAGTCACGCATCACAGGTGGGCTCCACTAACCACACACTATTTTTCAACATAGCCAGGTTGACGAGATCACCACAAGGAGATCTTTAAGTGTGGACCCGTCCTTCCCCACCCATTGTTCTCCTTCTGTCGAGAGAACATCTTATTATTCACCAAACAGAATGTTCAGGGCTTTCATCTGCTGTTTCTTCAGTTCCTATTTTAAATAATGGGATCCTTATCAGATAATTTATCTTCTATTACCAAACTAATAGATCTTTGCTATCAAAAAGCAGAAAATGTGTACGCATATAATTGCAAAACATTGTCTCTCATTGCTCTAGCCCTCAGGGTCACCATGCCGTGCCGCCACCACGGCATGTGCCGCCACCATGGCGTGTGCCGCCACCACGGCGTGTGCCACCACCACCACGGCATGCACAGACCAGACCTTTTTTTATCCATAGTTTTTCCACAACTTGTCTAAACTGCACAGTAACTTGCTTTTCTGGTTTCATAATGTATCGTGAGCAATTTTCCTTGTTAATCAATAAACATTTATTACATTTTTCTCAAAATCCTCACCGTATAATTTTCTGAACTGGTCTCCTATTGTTGGAATATTGCTCATTGATTAAATGTGCTCCAATTGGAAAGTACGGGGAATGGTGCCTGATCCTTACTACATAAATAATTGGCTTCAAAACATGTTAGTTAAAAGCTACACGAAATGCAGGAGAAGCAGGCAAACCCAGAGCTATCGCCAAAGATGCATTTGAAACACCCACTGCTAGGATAAGTCCTAATCAAGAGTTCCAAAGCAGTGGGGCGGACATGATGGTCATCTCAGTTTAACAATAAGAAAGTAGGCACAGGAGGGCTTTGCCCTAACTACACACCCTCCTCTTCCTCGCAGCTGGATGCTGGATGAACAGGACAGGTCTGAAACCCTTCTCCCAGTGACCCGGGGTCCTGCAGGTCCAGGGCCTTCCAAACCTCCTGGCCATTTCTAACAATGGCCCTGCACACCAAATCACAGCCTAACTGAGGAGGATCAAACCCAAACTCACCTGTTCTAACCAAAACTCCTCAGTCCCAGGACGGTGGCAGGTGGAATCGCTTACCTGCCTGATCCAGTCCCTGTCTCTTAATTGTCAGGTTCCTGGAAGGACATTTCCTACCCCAGGGCCTGATCCCCTCTGCCCCAGAGCTCTTACTACTAATCCCACCAGACAAGAATAAAATCATTGTCACGGTTTTGAGCCAGATTTAAAGCAAGCTTGATTTTATTGGGGTGCCACCTGTTATGCCCAAATCCATGAAGTTCCCCAAAAGCAAACAAGGAGACAGAGTCCCATATATAAAGCAAAGAGCCTTTATTTTATGCAAGTTTACAAACTCAGTCTCTCCGCATGTCCAACGTATTGGAATAAACGGAGAGCCCAGAGCTCATTTAGAGTTGGATTTTTATAGTAGTAAAGGTGGGGTGAGGGGTTTCTGAGGTTCAGGACTCGTGATTGGCTGACACTTGTCTAGGGATGTCCTGGTGAGTGTGCTGGCAGGTGATCCCATCGACAGCAGTTGGAACATCAGGCATTTCCTTTGGATGGTCTGTTCCTGGATGGTGCTCAGGAAATCTTAGTTTATGGTCCTTCCTGCAACCAGGTATTGCTTCAGGGTAAACTACTGAGACTCAGGCTGAGTCCTACACTGGCAGGTGATAATGGTTGAAAGTAAAGAACTTCCTTTGGGTGCTCTGTTTCCATTTAGCTTATCATGGCTGGCTCCTACACACCCAAGAGCAGGCCAGCACTACGTCCTAAGTCCGGTTAAAGAGAGCAGCCTGGAGTCTACTTCTTGGGCCTTTTTAAGGAGTCAATTTAAAGAATAGATACAAAGCAGGTTTACAGAAGAGACACAATGGGGCAATAAGTACAGAAAATCTCAACCCCCCCCCCACGTGGTCACCTAGTGATTAAGGAGGGTTAAAGAGGGGAAAAATCTCAAGGTCTTGTTTGGGAGGTCAGAATCCAGGAAACAGATTTAACAATTGGCACACACCTTTAATCCCAGCACTCTGGAGGCAGAAGCAGGCAAATCTGAGATTGAGGCCAGCCTGATCTACAGAGTGAGATCCAGGATGGCCAGGGCTACACAGAGAAATCCTGTCTCAAAAACACCAAAACCAACAAAAACAAACAAAACAACCAAACAAACAAGACCCAACAACTCAGCTCTAGCGGTACACGGAAACTGACTTTTAACAATACAGCTTAATGGCGCCTGCCTTCAAAACAGAGTCAGGCAGGTTCCTCATTACCCAGCAGGGATACCCAGCTCCTGCACCGTGACCTCAGGCCTCAGATCCTTCTCCAGATTCCAAAGACCACTGGCTTCCCTCGGGTTTGGCTGTCTTAGTTTCTGGAAACAACTGAACGGCTGAATCCACTCAGCCTCCTCCCTACCCACTCCAAGTCGTCCAAAATCACACCCAGGTGACCATCTTTGGCTCCATCCTCTAGCTTAAATGGAGCAGCATTGGGCCAAACCTCAAGCTGCAGGGAAGCTACGGGGCAGCAAGCAGGTGTGGTTGCTGCCACTGTTGGAGCAAGTAGCCAGTGAGGAGAAGGCTGGTGCTGAGTGGTCGCTCTCAGTGGAGCTCTGCCAGCGGACACCCAAGACCTGGGCATCTTCATCCAGTCCAGTTCAATAGCAGAAAAAAAAAATCCTTCAAGGAGAATCAGGTATGTATGTTCCTGGGCTTGTTCAAGGAGACCGTGGTTTTGTTCCTGGCGAGGGCGAGCCATCTTCCCTGCCCAGCCTCCTCCCCAGCATCAGAGGTCATCACGAGCTTCGGCTCCAGCCCTCACGGTTCCTACCTGTTCTTGCCCACCTCTGCAGCTGCCAGCCTTCCATCGCTCCCCTTCTACGACCATCTCTTCACGCCTGCCCTCCTTGCACCAGGTGAGGATGCTGGGGACAAGGAGAGGTTGGTTTGGGGCCTGTGCTGGTACCAGGCTCACCATCAGTTGCCTGGTTTGACCTGTCTCAGCCCCACCCCAGCTCTAAGAAGCCCAGTCTGGCCCCAGTAGTATGGTAAGTGGCTTCTCTACCACCCTAAGCTTCCTTTTCATGCTGCTCCAATGAGGAGCTCCCTCAAGGCAAGGAGGGCACGGCCAGCTCTTACATTTTGATCCCGTTTGCCAACTCGCCCTCTACAGATGCGCCAGTATGAGAGTCTCCCCACCTTCTCCACCTCTGCAGCGCTCGGTGCTGTCAATCCTTTCCAGCTTGACCAACCTGACGGCAGGGAGGGAGAGCCCCTTCCTTTGCTTGACGCTTACCGATACAAATCTGGTACTTACAGCAGAATAGAATTATTGACAAATGAGCCCCCCCCCCCCGTCCCCTCCTTTCCTGCCTCTAAACTTTAAAAGTTACTTTTCTTGCCATTTACTTCCATGTGCCCGAGTAACCAGTTAACCCCCCGCCCCCAGCACTGAGGGAGTTGACCATGTCCCCAAATAGACGCAGCTGGTGTGGGACACTCTGCACTGTGTTTTCCTATATACACTCACTCCGGATCATCTTGCCACGATTGTGTGGCAGGCTCACCTGGGGCGTCACCTGGGGCGTTTTCTGTGCTGGTAACAACTTACACCTTTTTCTTTTAAAGTGCTCTCAGCTTTTCTCTGGCGCAGGGAAACTATCAGCAGGGCACAATGAATCGCAATGAACAAGACTATGAGTCAACCGATCTCATTTCTGTCTGATAACTAAAATGGTTAAGTGTGTATCAGGAGGGCAGCATATACGGTGTAGACACACTGGACCAAAGGATGACGAACGGTCCCACATAGGGCTGGGGGACACTTTACCATACTAGAGATCCCCCAAGCTGCCTAGGCTACAGGGCTATGTATAAGAGACTGGATGACACAGGACCTTCCAACAGATCTCCCTTAAGATAATCTGTGAGGAGATCCAACAGCTGAAACGGTTTTGAAGGGCTGTCATTGAGGTAACCACCCCTTAAAGATCCCAACTTTTGATGATTCACAATGGGAATAAAATTTCAAGCATAAACTTTCATCAAGGGCATCTAAACTCTAAATCCTAGCACTAGTATTCTGATATTTCACAGGGCAATATCTGGGTCTGCTTTAACTTGCCTGCTGCCCCATAGCTAAGCCCCATTCACCTAGAATGTTTCAGGTTCACCTAGAATGCTTCAGGTTCTAGGACATATTCTTGAATTGGTCTTTGGTGAACTCTCCTCCACTCTGTCCTGTTATTTGGATGTTAGACCTATGGTTTACCCTCTAATTTTCTTACTTTCTCTCCTAATTGTCGCCATTCTAATTTTGTGAGATTTTCAGGATTTCTTTGTCTTTGTCTTTGGACTCCAGGGTTTGGAGGTAGACAGTTATCCTGAGTGCTCACCTCCCGTCCAGTCCTTATCTTCAGGGTGTGTAGTTCTAGCAATATCTTTGTTTTTTAACCTCCCTTTACTTTGCTGGCTACAGGCTTTCTTCATGTGTAGCACCTGTGCCACAGGACGGTACACAAGCTGGGAACTAAACTGGAGACTTAAAAACACGTGCACAGACAGACAGAGACGCGAGGACACGGGTCATCCTTAAT
Source organism: Alexandromys fortis (assembly GCF_014885135.2). NCBI lineage: Eukaryota > Metazoa > Chordata > Mammalia > Rodentia > Cricetidae > Alexandromys > Alexandromys fortis. Next base: position 210,917 of record NW_026068316.1, read on the forward strand.
ACAAGAGTGCCAAGAATGCCCACTTTATTGTGCTCAGGGGCAGCTTATATAGGGCTCTGGCCATGCCCCAGCTCTCGGGATCTTTCAGCTGCAGACTCATCAGAACCCACTCCCCTGCCATCAGGGTCTCCTGCTCAGAGCAGCTGCAGGCTGCTCAGACCAGAGGAAAACAAGTTGCTTACAAGAAATTCAGGGTCTGGTGGTCTGCCATCCCCAACTCTCAGGAGTTTCTTGGAACATGGTGTTGGCTGATAGGTAAAAGCTGGACGCTGGACGCTAAATAACCAGGGGTGTTATCTCTCAGCTAACTGGAGCTTTGCTTATCCCCATAGAAGCATGAGTAGGTAAAGACACTGCAGTACAGACTGTCCCAGCCTCTGAATGCCTGAACCTCAGGAGTTCAGCTGGTTGAGCCAGAGACTGCCGCTGAAGCCCTGAGAGCTAGCAGCCTATTGTTCAAAGATTTAGGGGTCGGGTAGTCTGGACTCCAGGCACTCAAGTCTAACCCCCCACTCCACCACCTCACCCCACCCCAGCCCAGCACTGGGCAGCCATCAATAATCCTCAGCTTCCTGGAAATGAGCAACAATCAGGGCCTGCTAGTGTCACAGCTCTTGGCTGGGCCTCCAGCTTGGGACCCTCAGCTCCTGTAGCACCCAGTGTTCCAGGCCAGGCTGCGTGGGAGCCTTGGACCTTAGGACTTGACAGCTTCCGGGACTTTTGTAGAGAACCGGGCCAGTAGTTTCTGTTTCTGGCTTGTTACAGCCTTAGCTCTCTCTTCTGCTCTCACCTTCTCGGAATGCCTCTCTCACCTCTGTCCTCCATCATTTCTGCCACACTACTCCCCGGGACGCTTTAACCTGTTACCTTCCCTGTACGGCAGAGGGACTCAGGACACAGAAACCACACACAGGGTAGTGCGTCACAGGAAAAGGGGGCTGGCCTGCGTGGTGGGGACAGAACCAACTAGGGGAACTGGAAGATGTTAAGAAAAAGTTGGCAGTTTTCTTGAATTAGGGAAAAACGAGTGACCTGCCTGCCTATCTCTCAACGGCCTTCTTGCTCACCCTTAGTGACCTCATCTGTCAGTGACCTGCTCACCCCTCAGGGGTCTGCAAAGGAAGGTGACCTGGGAACTCAGCTAGAGAGGTGAGTCACCTGTCTGCTTACAGAGGAGGAGGAGGAGGACTTCCTTCCCACACCCTGGGGAAAACCTCTCTGTACCAGCCTTTCCTGTTCCTACCTCTGAGGTGGGGGCTCCAGATCCTTCTGGAATGTTCTACTTTCCATCTGCATTTCACCTGATGTCTGTGGGGCTGTACGCCAGTCTTCCTGGATGTTTGTTCCACACACATGTTGAAGTGAAGGAAGGACCTTCCTGAGGCTCAGAAGGAAGAACTTTTAATTGATTTGAGACACTGTCTCTTTGACAAACCCCATCTGGGCCAGGGTGAAGCTCAGTAGGAGAGTGCTCACCTAGCACGTTGTGAGGGCCCAGGCTCTATCTTAACCCCCTTCCCCCCACCCCTAGAAGAGACTGTCTCCTCTACATTCTCTGGTGTAAGCTCTCACGTGTGCTATGGCTGCTGCCTTGTCCTCTAGCTCCCCCTCCCCGTAAGGTGCACCTCACACCCCTCCTGGCAGCTCTTCTGATTGCCATCCTCTCCACAGGGGTAACTGTTAGCCAAGGGGACCAGATGCTCAACCCGTTCAACGACATGCAACTGGGGAAAGAATAAAGAGCCACCACCCAGAAACCATCTAGGAGAAGAAATGTTCCCAGCCAAGCATCCAGACAAACCCACATGTCCATAGCTGCCTCAGACCACGCAATGAATCCTCAGCTTCCCTGTTGTTTCTGGGGTGGCATGAGGGGAGGACTCCTAACTGACATAGTTCTGGAACCCTCCTCCAGGGCTTTCTATGCTGTCTACCCCTGTGTAACGAAGATGCCACAACCCTACCCAGCCCCCTATACTTTCACATGGACACAGCCCCTTATATATCCACCTAGATACCGTGATCTGAATTGGCGGTTTCCTGTGCCCTCTGTGTGGTCAAATGATGCCACCAACTTTTATCGCCAACTCGAGAGCCGGTACCCAGATGCCACGGATTTCAGTTCATTTCCTTGCTCTTGGAAACTGCTCTTTGATTACCCCTACCCTCGCAGGTGATATTTCCAACTCTTGTCCAAGTTGGGGACCAGGTTCCAACCAGCTCAGCCAGGCTTGTAGTGAGGATCCCATTTGCAACCCCTCATTTAGAAGAGACCTGGGATAGTGTACAAGTTACCCAGATGCCTGCCAGTCCCACCCTCAAATGTCTCCCCATTTCCTTCACCCCAAATCCTGAGTCCCAACCCAGCAGTCCTCTGGCATCTACCCTGCAGGGTCCACCACTGTCACTTTGAGGGCTGATCAGATGTTCAGAGATGGAGATACCCCATGGTGTGTCTCTTGAACCAGCATCTAGCCTCTACTGCCTGGAGGATTTCCGTCATGATGCTCCACCCCATCCTCACAGACCGCCCCCCCCCCCACTAAGCTTGGCAGGACCTCAACATCTCCCTCTGCTTTTCTTTTTTAGTGCTGCTTCAGAAGTCACTGTGGGCACCTTTTCTCCCCAGCCCTTGTCCTGGGTCAGCGCTCTCATGTCCTCCACCTGGGCAGATAGTTTTGCGTGTCAATTTTTTTTTTTTTTAATTACACAACAGCCTGAGAAACCTGTAAACCCTGAAGAGCCATCACCCACACTGAGCCCTCTCATCCATTAAAGTGGATCTCACTGGGCCTGCGGCCACCATCCTTCCAAGCCTCTGCCCTGTGCCCTTCACTTAGAGAAGGCCCCCGGCTCTGGCTGCCATGTATGGGAGCCGTGTCCTCCAGGTAGTGTCCCTGGAGCATGCTAGGATCACAGAATACAACAGGTACTCTCTGAAGCCTCTTCAAAAGCCCATTTGGATGGACTTGAGCCAGGAGCCTCTCTCTTTCTGCACGGAGCTCACAGCACACACCACATTGTCCCCTTTCTCACCTTCTGTCTGCCGTAGAACACAGTGACTTATGTGTTTCTTAATATTAAATAAATGACATTATATCAATCATAGTTTTTCTGATTTTTCCACCAGTTAACGTATTTTAAGGCCCAGCCTAACCTGCAACTGCAAATAGTACATTTATATTTTCAAAATTATTGGCAGGGAAGTTCTCGTATACTTCCTACTGGTTTTTACTAGCCACTGCATTCTACTTTTCTTTTCCTAATATTGAATATGTTAAAGGAGAAAAGGGAGGTTTTAACTGAGGCTATGGCTTAGGTCTTGAGTATTTATCCAGCGGCCTGTGCTGAAGGCTTTTATGAGGCTGGGAGGTCTCTAGGTCACTGGGAGAGAGTCCTTGCAGAAGGTGGTGAGGCCCCAGCCCCTTTTCTGGCCATGAGGTGGGCAATTTCACTTCGCCACACTCCATCAGGTGCCACACAAGCCCTAAACAAAGGGGCCAAGCGATCATGGCTCTAGCCCTCTAAAGCTGAGCTGGGTAACCTTTTCTCTACAGAAATTGATGACTTCGGGCATTTGGAGTTGTGTTTAAGCAGACTGTTGACGTCACTGACTTGCTGGTGTCTCCTATTCATTGTCTCAGCTTTCCTTGTATCTTCAAGGATAACTTCTGTCAATCTATTTGCCTTGAGTTCCTTTTACTATTAAATATACCAATTTAAATATATTCTCATCATGATGTGTGACCATTTTATCTTTGTAATTTTTCTTAGATTTATGTGTATTTGTATTTTGCCTGCATTTATGTATATGTACTGTGTGTGTGTGTGTGTGTGTGTGTGTGTGTGTGTGTGCATGCCTGGTGTCCATAGAGCTGGAGTTATGAATGGTGGTGACCTGCCTGCTGAGGGTGCTGGGAACTGAACTCAGGCCCTCTGCAAGAGAAGTCCACACTCTTAACTGCCGAGCCATCTCTTCAGACCCATATTTTTGTAACATTTTAAACAATCACTATTAAGGAGTATGGAGGACCAAGTTAGTATTGTATTCTAAATTGTCTTTTTTGTTTATTTTGTTTTTCAGGACATGGCTTCTCTGTGTATCTCTGGCTGTCTTGTAACTCACTCTGTAGACCAGGCTGGCCTCAAACTCAACAGAGGTCCTCCTGCCTCTGCCTCCCTGAGTGCTGGGATTACTGGCTCTATTGTCTTCTTAATGCCCAAAAACAGACCTGTCTTTGTGGATTAAAACATCTCTGATAGGGCTGGCAATGAGATCTCAGTGGGAGAGCTGGCTGACTCCCCTGAGGTCCTGGGTTCCATTCCCTGGTGTGTCAAGTCTCTGGGGTATTTCTCTCAGGGTTGCAGTTACCTCCACGGTTATGTTCCAGCCCTTGCTGCCCTGTGGTATATATAGTGAACACTGTTTCTGCAACAGACCATTCATGTGGAAGCTTACCACTTCTGGCGTGGGGTACTAACTTTACATTCATGATCCCCAAACAACAGTTCACTGAGCAGCGAAGCTCATTCTAGAACTGTAAAAGAGAGATCATTAAAAATACATGTGGGAGGAATAGAAAATTCCCAGGCTTCTCGGTAGTTTTGGAATCTGAAATAATCGATTGTTAGAAGGTTGAGTGAACTTGAAAAAACTCGCTGGAGTCTCTGTGGCCGGCAGCCCATGATGGGGCATCCGTGCAAGCTCCCAGTCGGGTGGGAGGGCAAGGAGCTACAGGCCTCAGCGATGCTCAGCTGAGGGTTGGGAGTCCAGCAGCAACCGGGGAGGGAGACCACCGAGGCCTAGCTTGCCTGCTGAGGTCTTGACCTGAGAATCAGGCCACTCCTCCAGCGCTCTGCCAGGCTCTAACTAGGCTGTATCTTCTTGAGTGTGGCAATCTTTAAAAAGGCTGTTGCTTCGCTGCTGTCTGCACAGCCTCGCCCTTCATCTGGACTCCATGCTCTTGGATCAGAGAAGCAGGGTATGTGCAATTCCTTCTCCCGCCACACTGGTTACAGAGGTCTGAACAAACCTACAGTGCCATCAATGGTAGTTACGCAAGACTGTCCCCATAGGCCCTGGAGGGTTTGGGGGTAGTGCTTGGCTTTCAGGGTACCTTAAAGGTCAACTCTTAGCAAGCTAGACCACTATTTGGTTTCACTGAAGCCCCTCACAGTCTGGATTCTACAGACCCAGCAAAGCGCAGAGCCACCTGCCACCAGGTCAGAAGCTGCAGAAAGAGGACAAGGACCATGAAGAAGTTGCCTGTCCTCTCTGTTATTACCTCTTCTTCCCGGGTTTATTGAGTTCTAACCACACCTTTTCTTCTTAAACAGACTCTCTGTGGAGCCTAGATTGGCCTTGGACACACAATCCTCTTGCCTCAGCCTCCTGAGTGCTGAGATGACAGGCATGAGCCAACATACTTGGCAATTTCCACATTGTTATTTGAAGAACTTCAGTCATAAATAATAGGAAGAATGGATAGCCATGTATTTTCTATCTAGATACAAAAGTGGTTAACTATTCCCCACATCCATCTAATTGTTCTACTCAGAAACAAGCACAGTTACAAATGATAACACAACAAAAGTCCATGCATCCAGCTTTCAATGTATCATCTGCCTGTCAGGCTGTATTTCAGCCTCAAGTGCAGATGCCTGCCAGGTCCTTGCATCTCTAAGAAAGGGGAGTTCTCCTATATTGCCTTCTATTATAACCACACAGATCAAAATTAATAACTCTCATGGTCTAGTGCTTAAAACGCATTCAAATATTACTCGTGGCCCCAACCATATACTTTGTAGCTTTGTAAAACCCGGATAAAGCCTGTGGCTAATCACATGTCTTATTTTGTGGAGTGACCAAGTGTTTCTCACTTTCTTCCTCGGGTTGGTGCAGGCAGTGTGTGTTTATGACATAGTTCCCTGTATTATTATATGTGTGCATGTTTAGCAACACACTCCCCGTGGCTTTCTCTTTCTCCTCTCGGTACATGCTGGTGCGTATATAAAGTGTGTATATAACTTATGCATACACATATTCTGATGTCAGTGTCTTCCGCTACGACTCCTTATCTTAGTTTTTGGAGACTGGTTCAGTAAGAATAGCTGGCCAGGGCCTGGTGATTTTCTTGTCTGTCTCTGTCTCCAAAATGGTAGGATTTTGCTGCACCTTGCCTGATTTGTACATGGGTGCTGGGGTTCTGACTCGGGTGAGGCATCACAAGCACTTGGCCAACTTGGCCATCTCCTCAGCCTCTTTTTTACTTTTCAGATGGCATCTGGTGGTCAACAGTTCTGTTTATAATGCTCTAAATTACTAAGACTTTCTCCTTGGGGCTTTGGAAGATGCATTTAATTGCTTTGCCACCCTCGAGGTTGTGAGCATGTTCTCGCGGTTTTCTTTTCCTTGAAGCTTATTCTGTTATAGCATCTCATGACTACATTTGTGGACCAACATCAGTTTTGAAAGGTGGTGACTCCTGCTCCTGACATCTGGTGCTTTAGAAAATGTTTTTGTATTTAAAAATTCTTCAATTGTAGGGTGTAATAGTCTGTCATTTAGGTCAAGTTAAATAATCATTCTGTTGAAAATTTCCATACTATTGACTTGATTGTTATCTTTGGTTGTTGAGAATTTGAATGTATAAACTATTCTATTTCTCCTCTTAGTTATGTTGATTTTTGCTTCATATTCTTAAACTTATATTATTTGATATATACACATTTAGGATGGGAATGTATTCACAATAGAGGTCCCTTTCAATCCTTATAAAACATTTCACTAGATATCTTTCAATGCTTGGGACATAAAGTGTGATGCTGCGTCCTGCTCTGATTTCAGTCAGCTTGTGTCTTTGTGTTCAGCTGTGCCTCACACACAGCAGATGGTGGTTCTGGTTTTTAAATCCAGTCTGACTGGTCTTTGTCTTTTAGCTAGATTGTTTTTTCCATTTATATTTAATGTAATTAGTATTGTCACTGATCCCCATCCACCATCCCTCTACCTTGTTCTCTTGACTTTCTTTATTGTTTGTTATTTATTTTTCTTTTCCTGAAATCTTTCACAAGCAATATTTAGATGAGATCAGTCATATTCAGGGTGGTATGGCCAGAAGCATTTTCGAAGTCAACCAACATACCTTTTTTATTGCACAGTTTTCCCCCATTACTGTTTAATTATATTGCCTCTTATTCATTTGGTAGTTACTTTAGAAATTACAACATGTGACAGCCACCCCCAATCTACTCTGCAGTGATGTATTTTATTGCTTTCTAAGCAGGTTGTGCCTTCCAGCAGTTGTTACTCTCACCTTCTCTCTGCCTTGCACCCTATTGTTATATTGTTACTCCAGTTCATGCTGGAGATGTGACATCATTGCATTCGCTGCACGTGGTCTTTATTGCCACACAGGTACCCAGTTGTCTCTGTTTCCAGCACTCTCCTCTCCTTCCTGGATCTTCACACCTCCACCTGGATTCACTTTCCTTTGATCTGGAGACCTTCCATGGAGCACCTGTGGTGTGTGAGAAATTCTTTCCATTTATATCTACCTGGGAGTGTTTCTGTCCTTCTTTTTATTACAATATCTGTACATATTTAAGAGAATACTAAAAAGTAAAAAAAAAAAATCAAGTGCTGCCTGGGATACTGAGAAGGGGAATACCTCACACCGTTGGTAGGAGTGTTATTAGAGCAGCCACAATGGAAAGCACTATGGAGAGGCCATTAAAAGCTAAAAATAGCACAAACGTATGATCTAGCAGGCCCTCTGCTGTGTGCACATCCGCAGGAACAAAATCCTATCATCACAGAAACACCTGCACCCCCCAAATCTATCAGAGTACCAGTCTCAACAGCCAACACAGACTCAACAGTGAATCTGCTAACGGGTGAGTGGATAAGGAAAATGTGGTGAGGGTCCAGAGAAGAATACATGCACGAAAGTGCATCAGTCCTTTTCTGAAAGCGAAGCTCTGTGCTGGGAGACATGTAAACACTGGAGACCCCAGCGCCTGAGGGGACGATGAGCTTGAGGCAAGCTTGGGTTACACAGTAAGACCTGTCACAAAGGGGGACAGAGAAAGGACTTACATGCGCTTACGTGTGTGTGTGTGTGTGTGTGTGTGTGTGTGTGTATGTGTGTGTGTTGGGGGGGGTGATGTGTCATTTGTAGCAACCTAGGTGAAATTAGAGGTTGCTGAGTGACAAGTCCAGGTGACTGTGCTCCACCTGTGTCTTATTTACCCATGTGCCTTCTTTGTTTTTTTTTGTTTTTTTTTTTTTTTTGCTCCTTTGGCAGGCTTTATGTCTCATTCTTGGAGGTATTCTAGATCAGAATGAAGAGGTTACCTTCAGAAATGGAGCTACTGCTCAGCCCTGTGATGGGGAGTACTCAGTACCTCAGAACACCGTGGTGATCATTTCAACAACGTAACTTGTTCCTATTGTTTGAGGACAAGTATATATAAACTAACTTTTGGTAATCTATATCTTTTATTAGACCAAGAAATTTTTGTCGTAGTTAGGTTTCTATTGCTGTGAGGAGGCACCATGAATATGGCAACTGTTATAAAAGCATTTAACTGAGGGGACTCCCTTACAGTTCAGAGGTTCAGTCCATCCTGGCAGGGAGCATGGCGGCCTATAGGCAGACGTGGTGCTGAAGCTGAGAGTTCTTATATTTTCATAGGCAGGCAGCAGAAGGTCAACTGATTGTCACACTGAGTGAAGCTAGAGAAAAGACTTCAAAGACCAGACCAGTGGCACACTTCCAACAGAAGGTGTGGCCCAGATTAAAGGTGTGACCTCCAACCGCGAGGTCTGGATTAAAGTATGTGTCATCCAGCCTCCAACAAGACCATACTTCCTTCAACGAGGCCACATCTAGTAATGCTACTCTCTGTGAGCTTATGGGGCCAAATACATTCAAACTACCACCAGCTGAGCCTTCTTGTTCTATACCAAAGTGGTGACTGTATTGACGCCCACTCGAGGGACAGGTGGTCTCTTAGTCGGGACATCCCCTTTGCCGGCAGCTTTCTTCTCAGCATGGGCCAGTAGCCTCTGCTTCTTTTCCTGCTTGGTCTCTGGCCTGTACTTGTGGGCAAGTTTAAGCAACTGGGTAGCTGTTTGCTGGTCCAGGGCCTGGGTGACCTGGTTAATGGCAGGAGGAACTTTGAGCCGCTTGTAGAGGATGGCCCTCTGCCGCTGCAGCCTGATGTAGTGGGGCCATTTGACGAAGCGTGTGAGATCTCTCTTGGGCTAGATGTCCTGCCCAATGCCAAAGTTCTTAGGCCTCTTCTCAAACAAAGGATTCACCACCTTCTTTGCCTCCTGCTCTTCACTAGGCAGGGGCCGGGGCCACCTTCTTCCCCTTGGCCTTCTTTCCCTTGGGCATCTTGCCGGGCTGGAGGAGAGAGCGGCTAGTCTCTTCTTAATCACTACTAATTTCTCAGCTCCAGCCGACAGCATCAAGAATCCCAGCAAAGCAAAATTTTGCTTTAGTAGTTCTGGTGTTTTGTTAATCACAACTGATTTTTCAGTTCCAGCTAACCAGAACCACAAGATCTTAACTCCTTTCTTCTCCTTAACGCTAAAGCCAGAAACACACGGCCAATGTTGGGGCTGGGATATGGCCCCCTTGTTTAATTACATCCTCTCCAGCTTTCAGTCTTTCACTCACTAAGCTTGGCTGTTCTTAACCTCAGGCTGCAGACCAGGATGGCCTTGAATTAGGGAGGTCTGCCAGCCTCTGCCTCCAGGTTAAAGGTGTTACCAACATTGCCTGAGGCTACCACTCCCTTTATTACATTTCTTAATTTGTTTATCTCCTTGAACAGAGGATTTAGCTCCGAACCACTTTCTGGTGCCATTTTTCTCCTCAAATATTTTATCTTGCTCGGCTTGCTCCTTTCATTATAAATCTTCACTAGAGTTACCACTAATATCCATATGACAGAGCCTATACTAGACTGTTTTGAAATTTCTTCTGCCAATGGAATTAATCCAAAACTCTTCACTTTGACCTCAGGCAGACTCTTCAGACAAGGGCAAAAAATAGTCACATCCTTCACCAAAATATCACAAAAATGATTTCTCAGCAGCATACTAAAATTATTCTCTGAAACCTCTTGAGCCAGCTCCTGACAGTTCAAATCATTGTCGGCACCACTGTCTTCCATGCTCCTACTAGTATTCCGCTGCTTTCCAAACCCAAAGTACCAAAGTCCAATCCAAACAAAAGCATGGTCGCAACACCTCAGTAGCTGCCATCAACTTCTGTCTTAGTTCTTTCTATTCATGACCACAGCAACTCTTATAAAGAAAACATTTAACTGAGGGGCTTGCTTACAGATCAGATGTTCAGTCCATCTTGGTGGGGAGCATGGTGACATGCAGGAAGATGCGGTGCTGAAGCTGAGAGTCCTTACATCTTCATAGGCAGGCAACAGGAAATCAACTGACTGTCACACTGAGAAAAGCTTGAGACCTCAAAGCTCACACCCGCAAGCCTTCCAACAGAAAGTGTGACCCAGATTAAAAGGTGTGCCCTCCAACCTCAAGGTCATCCAGCCTCCACCAACAAGACCACACTTCCTCCAAACAGGTCACACCTCTTAATAGTGCCACTTCTTTTGAGTCTATGGAGGTCAAATAAATAAAACTACTACAACTTTGTACATTTATTCTGAAGTATGTGTATTTGTTGAAGGGGTTTATATGTATCCATTTGACCAAGTTACTAAAGCATGAATCAAGTCTTGCTCACCTGGAATTAATTGCTTAATCTCTGTTAGTTAAAGACTTGTACAGAGTATAGGCTTATTCAGGTCTGTATTACTCCTTGTGTTTTTGAGAGCTTTGCAAATCACAGGTGTATTAAAATCTATTCATCCTGGGACTGGAGACAGGGCTCAGCAGTTAAGAACACTCGTTGCTTTTGCAGAGGGCCTAGGTTCAATTCCCAGAACCCACAGGGCCCCTCCCAAGCATCTTAACTCCCATTCCCCATTCCAATGACACCTTCTTCTGGACTCTACAGGCACTCTATGCATGTGATACACAAATATATTGCAGACAAAACAACGATATGCATAGAATAAAATAACTTTTAAAGTAATAACAATACGCACCAGTCCTTTTCTGCACCTACTAGGCTTTGTTTTGCACGACGAACTTGTTACCTCCCACAGTCTACCAGCATAGTGAGCAACATCGACTCACTCTAGCCATGCTGAGATGAACTAAACAAAGGGTTTTATTTTGTAATGTATCTTTCATCATATTTGTTGACATGCCGTTTATAATATTTTACATACTGTAAAAATAACCTAGTTGTGTTTTCTTATACTTGTCTTACCAGTTTTGAATCCAAGGAAAATAATAGCTTTAAGAAATAACTTTTTTATAAAATGAAGTAAATTTCACTTTTCTTCTTTTGGGAAAAAAGTTACCCTCAAGTGTGTTTAGGAGAGAGTTTGGGAAATTAGCCTATAAAGCTGTCCATGGCTGGGATGTTTGAGGAATAGTAAGAGGCTATGCATGCTAGCCACCGTCAACTTGACACAACCCAGAGTCACGTAGGAAAAGGAAACCTCAGTGGAGGAATTGCCTCCACCAGGCTGGCCTGTAGGCAAATCTGTGCAGCATTTTCTTGATTCACCATTGACACAGGGGGCCCAGCATGCTGTGGGTGGTGCCGTTCCTGGGCCGTTGGTTTGTATTTGTGTAAGAAAGGAGGCTGAGCAAGACATGAGGAGCAAGCCAGTAAGCAGCACCCCTCCATGGTCTCTGCATCAGTTCCTGCCTCCAGGAACCTCCTTAAATTCCTTCCCTAGCTTCCCTTGAAGGAGGACTGTAAAGGGTAAGATTCAATAAACCCTTTCCTCTCCACAATGCTTTTGGTCAGTGTTTTATCACAGCAATAGAAAAGCAAACTAAAAGAGGAGCCATTCTTTTGTTTTTATGTTTACTTGCAAGTTAGTCATTCTGGATTTCTTTTTTATAAGTCTATACACAGGATTTTATTATTTTTTTAGATTTTTTATTTGATGTATATGAGTGTTTGCCTACATATATGTATGTGTACAACATGTGTGAAATGTCCAATGTGGTCAGAAGAAAGCATTAGATCCCCTGGAACTAAATTTAGAGGCAGTTGTGAGCCATCCTGTGGGTGCTAGGAATCAAAGCCAAGTCCTCTGAAAGAGTAATCAGTGGTCTTAACTGCTGAGCCGTCTCTCTGGTCCAGTGGGTTTCTTTTGTAGTTGCAGTGCCTATTTTTATTAATGTCAAGGTGTGGAGGTTTGAATAAGAATGGTCCTCAAAGGTGCATATATTTGCATGCTTGGTCCCCAGTTGGCTGGACTGTTAGGAAGGATTAAGAGGCATGGCCTTGTTGGAGAAGTTGTGTCACTAGGGGTTGACTTTGAGGTTTCAAAAGCCTAAGCCAGGCCCACTGTCTCATTTCCTGGAACTTGCAGATTAGTTGTGAGCCCTCAGTTACTGTTTCCTGCCTTCCACCATATGCTGAATCGTGTTTGTCTTTGTAAGGGTGCAAAGAGACACCATGACCGTGACAGCTCTTATAAAGGAAACATTTAATTGGGGCAGGGTTACAGTGCAGAAGTTTAGTTCCTTATCATCATGGTGATGGGCATGATAGTACGAGGACAGACATGGTGCTGGAGAAGTAGCTGAGGGTTCTATATCCAGATTCAAAGTCAGAGGGGGAAAAGAAACCCACTGGGTCTGCCTTGAGTACTTGAAACCCCAAAGCCCATCCCTGGGGAAACAATTACTCCAATAAGGCCACACCTCCTAATGTTACTCCCTAAACATTCAAATATATGAGTCTGTAGGGCCATTCTTATTGAAACTACCATAGTGATGGCCATGGACTATTCCTTTGAAACTGTAAGCAAGCCTTAATTAAATAATTAAATGCTTTTTCTTTAAGTTGCTTTGATCCTGGTGTCTCTTCACAGCTATAGGACAGTAAGTTCTCTTCTTTCTTCCCCCCTCTTTTTGCACTGGAACCGGTTGTCATGTGGACCTCAGGCAAGCTCTTTGCCATTTTAACGTTTCTTAATCAGACTTCTCAATATTTTGCCTAACTTCCTAATGCAACCAAATAGTGTTTGCTGGTTTTGTCAGATTATATTCTAATTATGAGTGTGGAGGTATGTGTCTGTGCCTGCCTGTGTCTGTGTGGGGTTATTGCCCTGGAGCTAGAGTTACAGGTGCCTGTGAGCCGCCTGACAGGTGCTGGGATCTGAACTTTGGCATCTTTCACAACCCTTGGCCTCTTAAGCACTGAGCCATATCTCCAGCACCTGCTCGTGGTTGATTATTGTTTGATTTTGGGTTTGGGGTTTTTTTTTGGGAGGGGTTGTTCTTAACTTTTCTTCACTCTTTTGTTAGTCTGTGTTCACACAGTCCCTTTGTTTTGTTTGCTTTTATTTCCACAGATTTTTGTCCCCCTTTTCTAACACAGTTGAATGTGCAGTGCTCCTCTCTCTCTCTCTCTCTCTCTCTCTCTCTCTCTCTCTCTCTCTCTCTCTCTCTCTCTCTCTCCTTTAGGATGACTCTAAAGCTATGCATTTTCTGGAGAGTACATACTGTTTAAATTTGTCCCCCAAACAGGACACGCAGTGTGTCATCACCACCATCTCTGCAGGGCACAGGAACTCCTGGTGAGACCAGCTTCCCGCAGCTTTGTTGTGTTGCAGTAGCTGCTTGGGCCAGGTTTCCCTGAGTACTGTGCCCTGAGCTGCCCTTGGCTACACCTGTTAACATGTACGCACAGCACCACTCCTGCTTGGTGTACCACGGTGACTCCTCAGGTCACCCTACACTCAGACATGGCCCCAAGCAATGGAGCCTCAGTGAGCAAGCCTGGGGAAGACCTGGGGAAACCAAATCAAGCTGGCATCTGTGTGGTCATGGTTCATTTGAGTCAAGTAAAACCTTGTTTTTCTGACAGTTGGAATGTGGTCTTGCTGTGTGCTGCTTTCTGTGGTCTCACCTTGGCTTTCTGTGAGATGGCTCATGTCTAATGAAAGGCCAGCACCACCCCATGGCAAGCTCTAGGTGGCTTCCCAGTGGCAGGAGCCACCCTTTTATCTCCTCCCAAGGCATCATGGGAAATCTCCTCATGGCAGTTTCTAAATCTCTAGATGGTCCTGCTTAGACCCTGGTGGGGCTCCACATAGCTGCCCTTCATCCAGCTTGAATACTGTCTGAGGGTTTCTATTGCTGTGAAGAGACACCATGACTGAGACAGCTCTTATAAAGGAAAACATTTAATGAGGCTTCCTTACAGGTTCAAAGGTTTAGTTCACTGTCATCGTTGCAGGAACCATGGTGGTGTGCAGGCAGACATGATGCTGGAGAAGGAACTGAGAGTCTCCATCTGGATTGGCCAGCAGCAGGACTGAGCCACTGGTTCTGGCCTGAGCTTCTGAAACCTAAGCCTACCCCCAGTGACACACTTCTTCTGACAAGTCCCACTCTGATGTCACTCCCTATGAGTCTATGGGGTCCATTTTCATCCAACCACCACAGATATCTGTGAGCCTCGCCTTCCTGGTGGAAGGCCCGTCACTCATCCTGGACATGGTGATCACAGGGGACAGGACATTGGTAGCCCCTCCTTTCCGGATGAGTAGTGGAAGGCCGGCCCCTGCTTGCTACTCTGACTCAGGTAGTGACTAAGCCAGCCTCACAGAAGGTGTAGATGCTCATGCCCAATGTACACACTGTTCCTGGGTCTCAGCTGTGTCCCCCTCTCCACTGCCCCGTTCTCCTTTCTTTGCTAGGCCCCCTGGTACCCTTGGCTCCCATAAATGTCTTTCCCTAACCTGCCATCCCAATACCAATACTGCTAATGCTAGCAAGTGCTGACATTAAGACTACCATGTGCCTGAGGCTACAAATTGCCCCTGAGTTTGCATCCTAGCGTTACTAGGCAGGTGGCAATCTCATGGCCACATTGTAGATGGAAAGTCTACCAGATGGGACTAGATGCTTTGGAATTGGGCCAGCTGTATGAAGTTCCACACTCATCCTGAGGGCCAGTCCAACCATCACCCCAGGGAAACCCCTCATACCTCATCTTACTTCAGCCCAGCACCTGACCCTCCTCCACATTTCTTATACAATCTACCACCCTCCTCCCCAAGAGGCACCAGCTTTGGGTGCGTCTTCCCCCACTCTTGTTTAAATGGCTTTAAGTCCCTGGTGAGGGGTACAAGCAGATAGCAGGCACAATGGCAGGAGGTAAGGCCTGGGATGGAGCTTCTTTGACCCATGTGAGGTATGGAAGAGGCTCAGTCTTGCTGCTGGAGAAGTAGGCCCATGGGGTGGAAGCTTACAGCCAGGCTGGTGACCAAGGCTGAGATTTCTGCAGGTCTTGTGGGCAATGTTAGTCAGTTGCAGAACTCAAGCTAGATCAAGGGCCTGGTCCTTCTCTCAGGACCCAGCCCTAGGATGGTAAGTCAGGAGTAGCAGACAACCACTGTGACCCCCACCGTGTTCTTGGAGGGCAAGCCCATAAGAAACTAGAGATCTCTGACACTTCAGTAGTGACAGCATGTGCCTGCAAGCTGCTTCTTGCAACACCCCAGGGGTGCTGACTGGCTGACTTATTTTTCAGGAAGTAAGCTCTGGTCCCCAACTTTCATCTCATGAAAAAAGCTACACTGCAAGGTGGCTGCCCCTTGCCCTCCGTCTGTTTATAAGCCAGAGGTGTGAGAGATGTAGGGAAGGACTCCAGGGGTAGCACTGGCAACTCGTCCAGCGGGGGCACATTGGGAAGCAGCTTTGTGGACAGGCCAGCACACCAGAGCTTCTTGCCTTGGGCACTGAATCTTCTGTTTGCCATTGGTGGGAAAGAGGCAGCTGGTTGATTCTGGCCAGGAGGCTGCTGGAACACCAGCATCCATCTGAAGCACTTTGCACAGATTAGAACCTCTTAGAGCTTTCCAGCCTCCCAACAGAAGTGGGAACTACTTGTCTTGCTGGAGTAGGCTCAGCACCTTGCCTCCACCTATAGCAAGGAGCCTATCCTATAGTTGGCTCTAAGATACTCAGGGATGAGGCAAGCGGTGAGTCCATTGGTTATTCTCACTATACTCATTTTGTGATAATATCTACCAAGAAGAACCTAGTGGCAGGCAGGACCACATTGGCTGGGAGAGGGATGCAAGTTGGGACAGGAAAACTATGCATTATCTGGTAGAGACAGGACAGTTACAGAGACTGCAGATGCTTGAGCCTTCATCAAGCTCAGGGGTCAACTGGAGCCAGCCACAGCTCCTCCTGTCCTCAGGAAGGGCCTCTGCAGGAACAATAAAGCACCTGTCACTCACTCGTCAGGACGGCCTCCTCGAGACCGTTGGCCTGGACAGGATTGATGGCTGCCCAGTCCTGACAGCAATGCTTTCTCTAAGAGCTGCACCAAAAGGCATGTCGCTGTGTACCAAGCAGGAAACCTTGGGACATGGAAGACTGCTTTCCACGCCTCACCCCTCAGCTGGCTGGATTCTCAGGGATATCCCTAGGCTGTTGGGGCCAGGTGGCAGAGACTTCAAGAGATCTGAGATCTAGCATGGTCCTTCCCCTCTGTAAGTGAGGCCATTCCAGTGAGACAGGGCTCCTGGGAGTTCAAACTGCCCACTCAGTGCTGGGCCCACACAATGACATCCACAAAAGCAATGCAGGGAACAGAGAGCTAGTAAGAACAGAAAAGTCTCATTTAGTGTGCCCGTGGGAGAAGCAGGACAGTTCAAAGCAGGCCCTGGGGGCTGGAGTGTGGCACTGTAGTGCAAGCTTGCCTAGCATACACCAAGCCCTGGATTCCATCGCCTGCCCTGAACAATGGCAATCAGACTCTTGAGAAAATGCTGGGGGTGGAAATGGGGAGTTTTGAAGACCTGAACAGCAGGAGACCGAGAATTAATGAGCCAGGAGATGAGGCTGAGCTGTTGCTTAGAAGGCAGGAGGAAAGGCCAGCTAAGAGGTGTGAAGACCAGAGCCCCCACATCTGGATGCTGGAGTCTCAAGGGAAGACAGGAAAATCCTCAGAGAAGCAGCATCTGAACACATCGTGACCTACATTTCCCAGAATTAAAGTCACTTTAAAGATGGAAAAACACAGAAAAGAAAAGAAAAGCAAACCCCTGCCATCTGGACCCACAGTGAGATGGAACGCCTTCCAATAGAAGGAACTTTCAAAGATTCCCAGGAGGGAGGCTGGTGGGGGGTGAGGATAGTCCACACAGGGGAGGCAAAGCTTCTTGTTCTACAGCTCTCCACCCTGCTCCCCTGGATGGTCATAGGAACACAAAAGGACAGGTGGGTACCATGTGACAATACTGAGCCATCCGAACTGACGAGATACAGTATGAACCAGCAGGTGTCATATGTCAGAGAAATTGTCCTGTCAGAGCAGCCAAGCTCCTTGGTTACAGAGAAGGAAGCCTGCTCTCCCTCATGAAGCCCTGAGCATACTTGCAGCCCTGGGTCACGTCTTACAGGTCTGATCCCTGTGGGTCTGAAGTGTCTTCTTTTACTGTCGGGAACACCCACTGTCTCTGTCTTCATGATCATCTAAAGCAACCCAGGCATCACCAGACTTCCAGGACCAACGAGGCAGAGGTTCTGAGCTCATCGTGTCTCCTGCTAAATGAGCCAGGAGGAAACCCAGGGTGTCACCTGTAGAGGAGACAGCATGGGGAAAGGGCAGCAGAAGCCCCCCATGACAGGGTGGTGACTTCTCTGAGTATGTCCTGGGCAGCATGCTGAGGAAGTCTGTAATAACCAGAAAGACAAAAAAAAAAAAATCAATAATGGAAAGAAAAAATTAAAGCCTCTTGTTTCTGGCCATGGGACTAGGAAATGGGCAGAAAAGCAGAAAACCTGCAAACAATTATTAATAATTGCTGGCCAGACACAACAGAAAACTGTGGTTTCAGCCCATAGGCAGAGGGGAACCCAGACCGCCACCCTTGCCTGGCTCTAAAGAGGTGCTGGAGATGAGTGAGAAGTCTGGGATGTTGCTGGAGACCACGTGGAAATCCTAGGAGTCCATCCACTATGCTCCTTCCCACCTATGTCAGAGACACCTGGGGGAGAACCAGAGGTTCTCTGCCATTCAGAAGAGCCCATCTGGGGAGCAGTGCAGGGTTTCCATCCATCTCTGTGGTATTTATGGAGGTCTGTGGGAAGGCTGAACCCTCACACTTTTCCCCAGGATGCCCACCTGCACCCCAGCAGGCTGAGAATGTAGACCTCCATCCACTCTCAGAAGTCACTGGCCATCCCCTTCTCCCCACATATGGAACGGAGGAGTCTGGGGAAAATAAAACAGGTTTAAATATAACCAGTCTCATAACACAACACCCAAATGCGCACCAAGCCACAAAGACCATGTGGAACTGAGGACCTGGAAAACTTCAACTTCAATAATCTATTGCCAATAGAGGCCAGTGCTGAGAAGACCTCAATGCCAGAATCACCTTGAATTATTCCCTTTGGAACTGGGATGCAGCTCAGCTCAGCAACACAGCACTTGCAGGGCCATGTGAAAGACCATAGGTTGCATCACCAACACCCCTCAATTCAGTAATTTATTAATAAACCCATGAAGGATTCTTCAATGAAATAAACTAAATAGAAATCTTAGTAAAAAATAAATACCACAAATAGTCAACAAATGCGTGCGTGTGTGTGTGTGTGTGTGTGTGTGTGTGTGTGTATGTGTTGAGTGGGGTTGGGAGAATACATCCATGAACACCATGAGTTTGCTGGAGATACTTGTCTCCTTCCAACATGTGGGCTCCAGAGGATGAACTCAGGTCCTCAATCTTGACAGCAAGTGCTTTCAAGCGCTGAGTCATCTCATCAGTCCAAATAGACCTTCAGAACTGAAAACCACAGTATGGGACAATTTACAGCTCCAATAGACTCAGCTAAATGAAGAAAACTTAGACTTAATGGAACTTAAAGACAATAGAAAGTTCTCAGTCTGAACACTGAGTGAGGAAAAAAAAATAAAAGAATCTTTGGGATCTGTGGATCTCTAAGTAGAGTTTCAGTTGGGTCAGAGGAGACCGAGGAGAGTGGACTGGCAAAAAGAAGCCAAAGGAATTTCTCAAACTCGGCCAAAAACCATCTGAAAATTCACAGTATTGGGGGAAGGCAGATTTCTCATCGGAAGCCGTGGAAGGCTGGAAGGAAATGGAATCATGTCTTTTACATACTGAAGGAAAAGGTCAACTCAGCCATGAGAGGAGAACAAGATGTCCGCAGACAAGGAAAACCCAGAGGCTATCAGCAGCAGGTGAACCCTCCTAGGACGGCAAAGGGCTTGAAGGAAGGGCTAAGCTGGAGGAGCTGAGGCACCAGATGACAGCTGGGAGGTGTGACGCTGCCTGATGAGATGCCCATGTATGTAGAGAGGACAATCAGGAGACTATCTGAAATGGAGGAAGACTGAGGTTTTAGACTGTGATTTGAATCCTGGGTCCCCAGCTAGCGGCACTGTTTGGGGAGGTTTAAGGGGTGTGGCCTTGCTGAAGGACATATGTCACTAGGGGGTGAGCCTTGAGAATAACCAGCCCCTCCCAGTTTGCTCTCTATTCGTGCCTGTGGTTGAGGAAAGCTCTCTCAGCTCAATGCTTCTGCAACCATGCTTCCCCATGGCGGACTCTTGTCTCTCTGGGACCACAAGCCAAAATAAACTCCTCCCATGAGTCCCTTTGGTCCTGGTATTTTATCAAATCAACAGGAAAGAAATGCAGACCTTATTTTAATAATACAGACATGACAATAAATAAGAATATAGACCTTATCTTTGAAAAATAGCACTAGAGAACATGTGGTTCTGTCCTGTTCAATCCTGAGATTGACTCCATGAGCACAGGACACATGTACCTTCTTACATGTATCCACATCTGTACACACACAAGTCAGTGCAGAGATACACTGAGGACCCCGTAGCTCAGCCTAAATCGGCTTTTTTTTTTTTTTTTTTTAAATATCCAGGCAAACTGTGGGAAAGCAAACGAAGCATGAAACAAACAAAAAAAAAATCAAAAAATCAGACAGGACCTCTGGGGTGGAGTGCCAGCTCTAGGTTCCACCCTCAGTACTGAAGGAAGAAGATAAAGAAGAAAGGAGGAGGAGGAAGAAGAAAGCAGAGCTGAGCCCCACGGTAACCATGGCATGCTGGGTTTTCACCTGAGGGAACAAGAGCATGAGGATGGTGGGACATGGTCATGGAGGGAGCACTCAAGACATCTATGGTGAACATATTTCTGAACCCTGGTTAAGGTGTGACATAGGCTGCTAATGAGATCCGGTGACACAGACCACCCAACAAACTGCTGCCAGTCCCAGCTCCTGCCTCCATAGTACATGGAGATGGGCAGACAGGATAAGATGTCACCACTGGGGGAAATGAGATCGCTCTGCCGTCTATACAATTTCCTGGGAACCCACAATAATTACACATTTGAAAGAGTCCCAGATTGTAACTGACAAGCCTACTTGAAGAGGCCAATACACTCTTGTCATACAAAGGAGAAATAAAACGCATTTCCCAAGGCTTGAGATGTGGCTCGGTTGGTAAGGCATGTGCATGACATGCTTCTGTGCTGGGGTCATTCCTCAGCACCACACAAAAGCAGTGTGGTGCTGCAGGCTTGTCACCCCAGCCCTGGAACAGTGGAGGCAGGAGGATAAGATGCCCAAGGTCAACCCTGGCTACACAGCAAGCTAAAGGCCAGCCTGGGCTACGTGACACCTGGTCTTTAAAACGACAACAAAAAAGTATTTCCTGGCCGATGAGATGGCTCACCAAGTAAAGGGACTGTCGCCAATCTCTGGAATCCACGTGGTAGAAGGAGAGTACCGACTCTCGTGTGCTTTGCATGCTACCTCCCCTACACACACACACACACACACACACACACACACACACACACGACGAATAAATAGAAAAGTGTGTCTTTAAGTAAACATATGGGCATGACACCCTAGAAACCATGAAACCATGCCATCAAAGCTTATGCTGCCTCTACTAATAATTCTGGATTTGAGAACTAAAGCCAGTGCCTTTCCATACCAAGAAGAAAAAAAAAAAAAACAAGAAAACTAGGAAATAGAGGTCACATTGGCCAGTGTTCGGTGTGTTTACATGTAAAATGAGTTCTCATCTAGGCTTCAATGGCTACAGAGCAGTTTTCACCTCTATGCACGTCTGAAGGACAGACGCATTGGCACATCAAGGACAGCTCTCCCCAGGGAGGAACGGCCGCCTGCAGGAGCTCACCCAGCCTCTGTAGTCCCAGCCCACTCTTCAAATATCACACTGATCAGCAAAGTCTCTGAGTGCTTTCAGATGTATCGGGTAGGAACATCAGTTCCACAGACCCTTTGCTATGACGGAAGCCAGAAGAGAGGCTCCGCCGGGGACACAGCATCCTTCTGTCTCGCCAGTGTGTAGTCAGCCACCGTCACTGCTTGCTTCTTGGCCTACTTCCAGGTGTGCAGGGACATTGATTTCCAACTCTGTGCTCCTGTCCCAAACCTCTTATTCTCTAATTGTTCTCAACCACTTGTTCCCAGGGCCCTCCATAGATCTTGTCATTAACAATAATGGTGTCCTTTCCTAAGTGACATTAAGACATTCCCTCCACACTGTCCTCCAAGATCCCTTTATCTAAGACCTTCCATTCTAATGATTTCTTGACCAGTTAAAAACTCCATTTAAAGTCAGGTGTGGTGGTGCATACCTGCAATCCCCCTTTGGAAGGCTGAGGCAGGAGGACCACTAACTACAGAGTAAGATATTGTCTCCAAATAAAATGCAAACTTCCCGTTTGATCAAACCTCCCATCTTCCCATCATCCCTGACCCCGCTTGGGTCTTCATGGCTCCCTATCTCATGACACAGCTCTCTTGTCATTTGTGTTTCTCTGTTGAATCCTGGTTGTCCTGGAACACTCTCTGTAGATCAGGGTGGCCTTGAACTCAGATCTGCCTGCCTCTGTCTTCTGAGTTCTGGAATTAAAGGTGTGTGCCACCATAGCCCAAGTGACCCATCATTCTTGCCCTACATATCTCTTTCTCTCCTTAGCTTTCCTGGAAAAATCTAGTCCTGCTGAAATTACCTGGTGCAAGCGAGGAGGAAACACGGAACAACCCACTTAGGAGTTTATTAGAGGGGGTGTGTACAGACCTGGGGAATCGGAGTGCAGAGAGAGAGAGAGGAAGATGGCATGTCCAGCTTTTTGAAAGCTGCCTGGCGCATGTGCACAGGGGGTTGGCACGACTACGTCATACACAGATGACAGGCTCACACATGCGTGCAAGGGTTTAGCTGAGTCACATGTGGATGGGACCACGCATGCGCGCACATGGGTCATGTGGGGCCCTTTAACATTCAGGCACTTGCTTGAGGGCTTGTCTGCATGTGCATGGCTCAAGAACCCAGAAGTGCAACCTTATTTGTGGCTGAAGAATTACACCTGCCAAACCCAGTTCTCCCTGCATTCTATTAATTCTCCCAAGGAGGAACTGAGTTCAGCAGAATTCTCCTATCATGTCATGCACAATCATCCTGAACTGCCTTGAAGTGCTGTCTTAGTTACAGTTTATATTGCTGTGATAAACAACATGACCAAAAGCAACTTGAGGAGGAAAGGGTTTCCAACTTACAACTGACAGGTCATGTTCCATCACTGGAGGAAGTCAGGGCAGGAACTCAAGGTAGGAACCTGGAGGCTGGAACTGAAGCAGAAGCCATGGAGGAGTGCTGCTTACTGGCTTGCTCATCATGGCTTGCTCTTCCTGCTTTCTTATAGCACCAGGAACCAGCACAGGAGGGGCAGGCACCACTCATAGTGGCTGGGGTATCGTGCGGCAATCATCAATTAAGAAGATTCTCCACAGGCTTGCCCACAGGTTAATCTGATGGGAACATTTTCTATATTGAAGTTTCTTCTAAAATAACTCTAGCTGGTGTCAAATTGACATTACTCTAACCAGGTCAGGCATTTGTGGAGGTCAGTCAGTGGCCTATTGGGGAGATTTGAAAGGTGGGTGTGCAGCCTTGCTAAAGGAAGCATATCACTGGGGGGTGGGCTTTGAGTGTTGAAAGGCTCATGGTATTCACAGTTTATTCTCCCTGCTTCCTACTGTAGTTCAAACTGTGATCTCTCAACTTCCTGTTCCAACCACCTCTCTCTAATTATACCATCAGAGACTTTTGCCCCTCAGGAATTATAAGCCCCCAGTAAAGGGAGTTTTTTTTTCTACAATTGCCTAGGTCACAGTGTCTTATAGCAATAGTAAAGAAACTAATATAAGCAAACACTTAAAACCCCTTACACACACTAGAATGGCATGAATTCACAATCCCAAACATAACTAAAAGACAAACAAAGGTCTCAGGAAGCCCAAGCGGTTGGCGAGGAAGATTTGAAATGGATGATCACATTGCCCCAGTACTAACAGAAACAAAAATGATGCCCCCAGAAGAACAACAGACAAAACCAAAGGCTGCTGATGGAGGGGAAGAAATGGAGGCCATTTAGAGGGGACTGGTGGCTCTTCAAAGGACAGTTAAGGACAACTTCCAATGACTATAACAACTGCACCAATACTGGATAAGGGACGTGCAGAGGTCTGCTTGACACTATTATGTGGATATTGATAACATAGCCACAGCTACAAAATCTGGAAGGGGAAGAGGGATGCATGAAACCAAGAGCAATACAGCACTTACCTCACAGGAGCCAAACAGGCAAAGACTGAGTTTCATTTAATCTAAAAACAACGTGTAATACCAAGCAAGACAGCACACGCCTTTAATCCCAGCACTCAAGACAACACAAGCAAATGGATTCCTAGGTTCAAAACCAGCCTGGTCTGTAGACTTAGTTCCAGGAGAGACAAGGCTATTTATTCAGAGAGACTCTGTCTCAAAGCAACTTACCAGTAGCTATACCAATCTCATTGGATGGGCTGGTGTATCCCGTGATACTCTAGCTTGTCCAGCCCACCTCCTCTTTGCTTCTCTGTGCTTATTCACTGTTGAAAGAATTCAGACCAGATACAGAAAGTGGGTAAGAGACCAGGAGTTGACTGTAGCGTGAAGTGTGGTGTGTCTCCACAAGTGACTGTGGACTGTGGTGAGAGTCCTGCCCTACAGGAAAGGCAGGTTCACACTATTCATATGAAGGTGTCAGAAAACTGATACTGGGATTGGAGTAGTGACCCTGTCAAAGTGGAAACAAAGATGTAATCTACTAATGTCCACATTTCTGGGAACATCTCTAGAGTGAAGGCGGATCCCTTGCTTTTTGCCTTCTATAATTCCAACACCTAGGAGAAAGGCTCAGGAATGTGTTCTGGTCCCTAACATCCAGCATAGTCACCAACAGAACAATAAAGTCTTTATACGGGCTTGAATCCATGACCAAGGCTTCTACACCAGTGGAACCCTCACAATGGTCTTCCAGGTGGGTAGCAGAGATAAATGAAATGGTTTCCTTTGGACAAGGAGGCTGCATCAAGACTTAGGATGGGGGATCGGGTTGGACAGCAAGGAATTATGACCCAGAATCTTGGGGCTACAGAGGCTAGACACTGGCTGAAGAGACTAGGTGCCTTCCAGGAAATACCTGGGGATCTGATCAAGTGATCAGATCAAAGAGTCAATATTACAGGCCGTGCCTTGAGGCATGGAGTGGTTGAGTCCTGGGGTTGGGCCTTGACTTCTTGGGTCAGGGAAAGAGACGGAGGAAGGAGTTCTGGGTTGAGAGGTGGTAGATTGTCCCATTGATTAAAGCCAGAGCCCTGTTCTGATGGAGGGCCTGCCAGTGGGCCTCTCTGTGGGGCTTCAGCTGAATTAGAGTGAGATAGTCTTCTTGCTTGGAGATAGTGGCTAAATGTGTCCAAGGTCACAGAGAGAGACCATGAGGAATCAGAGTGCAGGAGTCCCATGAAAAAAGGAAATGCATCTGCCTCCATGGCATCAGGGTACTGACTCTCAACTTGGCCATAAGAGCTGGTGACATCCCATGTCCAAGTTGAGGGCACAGGAAGAGGCTGCCACAACCAGAGGTGATCAACCATGAACACCCATTTAGAAATTATGGGGCATGGGAAGACTTCTGGCAAGATTTCCATACTAGACCATGAGATACCCTGTAGGTCATAGGCTGGCTAATGCTAAATCCATAGAAAGAAGGCATGGTGACAGAGGAGTGAAGGCACCATTGGACACCACCAGCTCGGGGCACATGCATTCATCCATCCCACTTGACAACCCTCTTTCCCATTCAGGGATTGGCAAACACTTTCCAGACAGGACTCTGCTCATGATGACCATGTCAGGAAGACAGGCAGAGAGCTAGGAGAGCAGCGAGGAGAAGACAGAACAAGAGGAGATGTGGGCAGGGGAAAAGCTGTAGAGGGAGCAAGACTCAGATTCAGAGGCTATGGCGTGGGGTGGGGATGTGGCATTGAAGGCAAAAGTCACTAGAAGTAACTGGGCACAGCTGTGTAGCAGCTATTGGATACCTCTGTTTGGGTTTATCAATGAAACAGACAATGCCACTGGTGAGCCAGAGGATCCCAAAACAAATGTCTAACCGAAGTGGACAGTAAATTACAGGATCAGACTGCTCCCCCATGGGATCTTTCCATGTCAGTCAGAAGAAACCTGGCTGGGCACCAGTTTTGAGTGAGGCATACCAAAATATTCTAACTACAGCATGGTGGCAAGTGCCATAGGCCAAACTGGAAGCTGCTCTAAGCTCCCATCTGATGTAGGTAGGTTTTCTATCTGTTGCTTTCATTGGTCAATTAATAAAGAAAACTGCTTGGCCTAATAAGTCAGAACATAGGTAGGCAGGGAAGACAGAACAGAATGCTGGGAGGAAGAAGGCAGTGAGGCAGACGCCATGAAGCTCAGGCCCAAGATGGACGCAGGTTAGAATCTTCCCAGTAAGCCACCACCTTGTGGTGCTACACACATTAATAGAAATGGGTTAATCAAGATGTAGAGTTAGCCAGCAAGAGGCTAGAGCTAATGGGCCAGGCAGTGTTTAAATGAATACAGTTTCTGTGTATTTCAGGTAAAGCTAGCCGGGAGCCAGGCCACAGCCCGCCGCTCCCTTCACTACAAATGGTGCCCAGATGTGGATAGCTGAATCCACAAAAAGCCTGAGAAAGCTTGGGAAAGAATAGAGTAAAGCATGTTTTCTTGGTAGCAACAATTTCTCCGGTCTGCTCTGATCACTAGAGACAAATGCTCTCATCTAAGAGAGGCTTCCTGACTCAGCTTTAGCTGCAAAACCCTACAGCTCTTTAAGAGGTCTTGCCATGAAACACTTAAATGGAGTTGATGAAAAGCTGAACACATGCTTTTTGGTTTTAAGCAGTAGCAGGAAAAAGCTGGGCCATTTTAAAATGCCATCTTTCTGAGCCATCCTGCCAGGGCAAACTCTGACTCTTTCAGGCAGGCAGTCCAACTGAGTGTGGTCTGTGAGCAGAATGCTGCAGCTTGCTTGCTGGCAGGGACCTTGAAATGCCATAGAGTTGTACCAATAAAAATGGTTAGAGCTGGTACCTCTGCCATGACACTGAAAAACTAAGGAATGGGCTGGATCCAGTTGTCAAAGCCATGGCTTTCATCCTCTCCTTAAAGACTCGTGTTGTCAGAGAAAGAGAGATAAAAAGACAGTAAAGAGAGATTCAAAAAAAAATCTCTAAATGTTTTACTGTGTGTTAAAAATATATGCTAGCTAGGGAAAGAAAAGAAAAAGGTTAAAGTTCTTTAAAAAGTAAAAAAAAAAGAGAGTAGTTGAGTATGGTGGTACAAACATTTAATCCTAAAACTTGGGAGGCAGAGGTAGATTGACCTCTGTGACTTCAAGAAGCAGAGGCAGATTGACCTCTGTGACTTCAAGGTGTGGTAGCACACACCTTTAATGCCTAGGAGGCAGAGACAGACAAATCGCTGTGAGTTCAAGGTGTTGTAACACACATTTAATCCCAGCAGTTGGGAGGCAGAGGCAAGTGGATCTCTGGGAGTTCAAGGACAGCCTGGTCGACAGTTATTCCAGGTCAAAGATATACAAAAAATCTGACTCAAAAACCAAAATAAAAGTAAAAATAAACAATTTAGAGGTTAAAATAAAGCCGCACAAAGATGGAAAATACACAAAAAATCTTGATACTGTATGCTATTATGCCCTCTTTGAATTATTTGAATGCTAGGAAGGAACAACAGCAGAGAATGAAATTTGTTTATAAATGCTCCTGAACTAATCCAAGATAGATATTTTGAAAATACCTTGACTTCAAAATTTGGATATAAGGATCTCTGATGCTTTGGGAAAGTTCTTCTTTGTTTTCACATAGGATGAGACCCTGTGGATTGCTTTTATCCAAATATGGTATGATAGACCACGCCCTCCTGAAAGGTTGCTGTGAATACCTTCAAAAAATTACTTCACTCAACTGCTGACAGAGATGAATCTAGCACACATTACACCATAAAAGACCTGATTAACAGTGCCCCCATACAGCAGGAAGCAGTTTGAACAGAAAAAACTGCACCCATGTTCCCAAATATTGTTTATAAATGGTCTTTTACATTTAAAGGGGGATATGATATAGATATGAATAATTTGCATTGGTACAGATCTTGCTTTATTGATAGAGATTCAAGGACAATTTTGTTATATGTATATGTATTTCTGTTCTTGATTAAGATATTGTAATTGTGTAGCTCATTTAAAAATGTAATATATAATTAGAAATATAGCTTAATGGATAATTACCGATAATAGTTAAGCTTGTAGTCATGTTAAAATTTCTAGATATGAAGAGATATATTTCAGTTAGATAAGCATTCTTCTTATCTTTCAAAGACTACAGAATATGGCATTTAATGTTTTATAACTTAGGGCTTTTCATGATAATGAGACACGTCTGCTTTGGGCAGCACTAATCTACGTCAAGAGTAAGATGGTCATCGAAGAGGCTCCTTATGGAGTTTGATAGCCATTTGGGCAAGAAACTGCTCGTGCCTGGACTAATGCATGAACTGGACATGAAGAACTCACAGAGAGAGGACTGCTGAACTTGCCTAAAGGTGAGATGGTCTCTTGGGGTTCCTGATTCATGAAAGAGTCTGTGAGACATTCTGCAGGACATGGAAAAATTGACTGAACAGCCTTTGAAATTTCCTGCTTCATGGAAATGTCTGCTGGATACTATGGGACTGTAGGCCGAAGATGGATGCCCCAATGGTAAAGAGGAACTTAGGGTGACTGTACAGGCAGCGAGATGTCTCTGTCATTTCTAGAGTTTTGTAAGTTGTTTACTTAGGTAATATTACGTCCTCTGGAGTCTTTGATAGAGTTGAAGAATGGATGGATTGTTATAGTTTTCCTTAGTTATGATAAAAGATAAAGTAGATATAAATATTGTAACTGTAATTTTTGCTTGATAACTGTTTTGTTATATGTAATTTTACTATGTTAAAGTGAAAGCCTTTCTTTTTGTTTAAATGGAAAAAGGGGAAATTATGTAGGTGGGTCTTCTATCTATCTGTTGCTTTCATTGGTTAATTAATAAAGAAAACTGCTTGGCCTGATAGGTCAGAACATAGGTAAGTGGGAAAGACAGAACAGAATGATGGGAGTAAGAAGGCACTGAGGCAGATGCGATGAAGTAGGTTAGAATCTTTGCGGTAAGCCATCACCTTGTGGTGCTACACACATTAATAGATATAGGTTAATCAAAATGTGAGATTAAGCCAGTAAGGGAATAGAGCTAAAGGCCAGGCAGTATTTAAATGGATACAATTTGTGTGTTGTTATTTCGGGGCATAACCTAGCCAGGAAGACGGGAGCTGGGTAAGAGGAATGCAGCCCGCTGCTCCTTCTACACCCATCCTGGAGTTGCATTAGCAAGGAAGCCTGGTAGATGTAGAAACACACTTTTAGAGCCAGTAGTACCTCTCCCACACAGGAGGGATCTCCCCGTTCAGAGTGAGACCGACGTAACCTAGACCTTAAACAGGCTATAGTCCTTCATTATCTGGTTTTCTTGGGTTGGTATTCAGGAAATCATTCTGCTGAGGTTTCTGCTCAACAGCTGCTGAAATCCTCTAGAACAGGACCTGGTCTTGCCAGCTGCCTTGCTGGAGAGGTTGTACCCAGGCTGTCTGTATTCACTGGCCAGGTGTGTGCTCTTTTATACCCTCTGCAGAGTTGGTGGAAGGTACATGGATTTTAAGATTCCATTCTTCAGTGGAGGGGGGTTAGACAAGGGTGGTTCCTAGCGTATCCCACAAGGTGCTGGCATTTTTGGTCAAGGTTAAACAAGAAAAATTAAGTAAAATCCCCCACCCAAAACTAGAGGGACAGTCTGGGAGGGCTTCAGGAGAGGCACATTTGTTAAAATTAGTATACAAGACTGGGATATCTATGTCAAAAAGCTTTAGCTACATATCTACATACATACATAAATTGTTTAGAATGACTAGGTGGCTTTTTCCAGATATCTTTGATTAAAAAAAAGTCACCTAAATATATAAAACTCAAGAATGTAGTAGATTTTCAGGCTATGAAGTTAGGTGTCTCAGTTGGTTTTTGGGAAACACTACAATGCCCCTACCAAATAGGTTGAAATACCAGTACAAGAATGGTCGATAAGGCCAATGACAAATGCTTGCTTTACTAATTCTTGCACGGGCTTCCGGAAAGGGCATATTCAAGATTGCAAAGGTGGGGAAATCCCACTTTGGGACTAATCTAACATTTCACAGAGTTTCAGGTGATTTACAAGCCATAGTCAAGAAACATTAGGCCCTTCGCCATTATCCCCAGCACTCAGGAGACAGAGGCAAACAGATCACTAGGCTCTAGGCAGGCCTGGTATACAGAGAACCATCCATGTAGTAGAGAGACTCTGTCTCAAAGCAACCAAACAAACAGCCCAGAAATCTCATATGATGGGCTGGGGTGTTCCAGCAGCCTCCATCCCATCAACCTCCTTCCCCTTTGCCTCCCTGTGACATTCAATGTTGAAAAACTCAGAACAGACACAGAATGTAGTTAGGAAACCTGGAGTTTATTGCAGAAA